>NW_006239377.1:375305-388362 GCF_000226075.1 Solanum tuberosum | reverse complement strand
GTTGTGTACGCAGAATGTCAACTTGTTGAAGAAATGGCTATGGAGGTTCTGTAGTGAAGATCTGGCTTTGTGGAGGAGATTCATATCACATAAATATGGTCTCCAAAACAATTGGATCACTGAAGAAGCAAATGGTACTTTTGGATGCTCTGTTTGGAAGACAATCAGAAGACTGTGGCCATCTTTTATCCCCAATCTATCCTTTAGGATTGGGAATGGGGTGAAAACCAGTTTTTGGAATGAACTCTGGTTAGGAGAAGAGAATTTGAAGATCATGTTCCCAGATCTTTATATATTGAGTCTACAACAGATGGACACTGTGGCACAGGTGTGGAGCCCTCAAGGTTGGGATTTGATCTTTAGGAGGGCTTTAAATGACTGGGAGATTGACAGAGTAGCAGAATTACTACAAACACTTAATGCATTTCCAGGTGTCACTGAAGGTCCTGACACTCCAATCTGGAAGATGCAAAAGAAAGGGATTTTCACTATGAAGTCTAGTTACTTGAGTTTAAATTCTAATCAGACTATGGAAATGGAATGGCCTTGGAAACTAATTTGGAAAATCAAGATCCCTCACAAGGTTTCAGGTTTCACTTGGTTGGCAATCAGGAAAGCATGTCTAACCCATGAAGTGATACAAAGAAGAGGTATACAGATTTGCTCAAGGTGTTACATGTGTGGGGAAGAGGCAGAAGTTAACAGTCACCTTTTCTTACACTGCAGAACAGCTGTAAATCTGTGGGACATGTTCTTATGTATACTTGGAGTTAACTGGGTAATGCCCAAGACTACTTTAGACTTGCTGAGACAGTGGGAAGGAGTGGGCAGAAGAAGAAGATCCAAAGAAGACTGGTGGAAGTGCATCCCAGCCTGCATTTGGTGGACATTGTGGAAGGAAAGGAATGAAAGATCACATGATGGGAAACTTAACAACACTCAAAAAATCAAGATGAATAGCTTGAGCTTGCTGTATTTTGGTGTAAACAGGATTTGGTGGGGGAGGTAGATAGCTTAGTGGATTTTAGAGCTCAATTGTAAAGTTTTTGCCCAGTTTTGGCTTTTGAAACTACCCCCTGTGGGGCTGTAAATCCCACCTCATCATGCTCTGCTGATGAGTTTTGACGTGAATATAAAGTTACCTTTATCAAAAAAAATATATATATATGACATATACCCAAAAATCAAACCAAATACCCAATCAATACTTCACGGTCTAAAATGTGGTCAAAGTACTCAAGATAAGTTGACCAAATCTGGTATGGATCCCACACTCATGTCATGTCAACACAGGTGCGATGGCGATTTTGAAGAGTTAGCACAACATTGACAAGGACAACATAAGTCATACATTTAATAAGTTCTCACCATGACCTGTGGCTTACTTTGCTTGCTTCCAGGCTAAAAACTTTTCAACTAAAGTTGTTACTTCCCAAACCCAAAATATAAACACACAAAACACTGAAGACTTTTTTCAGCTTTAACTTTTCTTTCAACAACCCAAAACCTAAATGCATACAAAATTATTTTTGAGAAAATAAAAAGGTACAAGTTTTGCAGTAACAGCAGATGAGATCACTCACCTTGATTTGAATGAGTTGTGCATCTGAGATGTTCACTCTAGACAGTTCACTTGAACAGCCAGGCTACACAGAACAAATTATAGCTCAGACGAGAATAAGAAAATTATAGTCATTACTTAAAAAATTTACATGGAAAGGAAATGAAACTCCCACCCCCAAACAACCCCACCATATCTAGAAAGAAGAGAAACCTACATAAAGAAGCATTAAGAGAGTTGGTCAATCCAAAATTGATAGCTGAAGAACAACATTTTTGTTCTAAAAACTTAAAAGGTAAATAATTTTATTAATTATGAGACAATCTGGCATAGAGAAATAGAAGTATGATTCTAAACAATCAATACCCAATCTTGTAAATTAAAAAAAAAACCAAGGGTATTCCTGAAATGTACATAATCATTTCTTTGAAAGCTCTAATATTTGGTGCTTGTGGGCAATCAAAAAGACCTAACTGTAGATTGTTTCACTTAGTGTCAGTGACTGAATATGTATAGGAGGGAGCAGGTGAAGCATAAACATAGGTAATCCTACTTTTTTCCCCTGAATGAAACAATTATTAAAAACCTAACGAAAATTGTAATAATTAGAAAAACCTGTTGAACGTAATTGGCGTGCATAACAACAAGTATACAGAAGAGGGTAACGGCCATGAAGAGATACAAATACTCGAGAGTAGCTCTGATCCTGGGCGTCAGCATCTGAGCAAATCGTTCTTGAACCCGTATAAACGTCTGCTCTGGATCCATCTAAACATACATACATACAACTATGATTTGGGATTTTCAGTCTTCTCGTCAGCTCTTCACAATCAACCTTGTCATATCAATTCGCGAATTGAATTTTGTGGGAACGAATACTCTTACTTGGAAACCATTGTCAAAGTTCAAAGTTGTGATGCGATGCTCACAGATGAGGATGTCAAATATATTTGTTTTCTTACCATATATATATATATATATATATATATATATATATATATATATATATATATATATATATATATATATATATATATATATATATATATATATATATATATATATATATATATATATATATATATATATATATATATATATATATATATATATATATATATATATATATATATATATATATATATATATATATATATATATATATATATATATATATATATATATATATATATATATATATATATATATATATATATATATATATATATATATATATATATATATATATATATATATATATATATATATATATATATATATATATATATATATATATATATATATATATATATATATATATATATATATATATATATATATATATATATATATATATATATATATATATATATATATATATATATATATATATATATATATATATATATATATATATATATATATATATATATATATATATATATATATATATATATATATATATATATATATATATATATATATATATATATATATATATATATATATATATATATATATATATATATATATGGAANNNTATATATTATTATTATTATTATTATTATTATTTATTTATTTTATTTTATTTTTTTAAAATTCATATGCGGAGCTATTAGCTCCATTTTATTAATAACTTAAATTAAAATAAAATTAAATCTGTACAAAAAGGGCCAATTGAACCCAAAGAGGAAAGAAAAGAAGAATGGAAACAACAAAAAGGAAATGAGAAGGTCCAGACCAACTAAAAAGCCCTCTTTTAACCAGATCCCTAAATCATTGGGTTTTCTACTTTGAGCTTCCGACCAACTCCCATGTCGCCGCTCGGAGCCTTCGTCTTCTCTTGTTGTGATTATCAACTCCTACTACAATGGTGGCGCTAGTTCCATCTTTTCTCAGCTCATAAAAGTAATCGATATGGGAGACTTGTGCTCTCGGGTAAGTGTTTTCTGTGAGAATCTTGCCTCTTCATCTCTGTGAGCCGCTTTGTTAAGATTGTTTTTTGCTTCTGCATATGTTCATGTTAATGTCCAGCATTCCCGATTCTTCTTGTTTTGATTCTCAACATGGGTATTTGTGCTTTATCTGTATTTAAAATATGTTTGCATTCTACTGATAATTGATTAAAGCTCTTATATTGTACTAGCTCTTCATGATTGTAAGCCTCATTCGCCATCTTGTCTGCTAGATTGTTCGCTTCCCTGAAAATATGTTTAATACTGGATTGTGTAATTTGAACTAGCTCTTGTATCTCCTCTATTATCTCTGTTTGCTGTCATGGTATTTTCCACTGTCTCCTTATTATGTTTGTGAGCGTTTTCGAGTCTGATTCTATTTGTACTCTTTGAAGGTTTGTGTTTCTGCAATGTCTTAGGGCTTTTAGGATTGCGAGGGACTCTGCCTCCATGTTAGTTCCATATCATATTTTCTTTGCCTCTGCATACACTAGGTTTCCATATTCATTCCTTATGCAAAAGTTGTACGAGCTTTCTCCCGGATTTCCTCTACAAGTTCCATCCGTATTGCATTTCATCCTTCCATTTACTGGTTTCTCCCATTTTATTGCTTGATGGTGTAATTGAGGCTTGTAACTGTCTAAGACTCTCAGTATTCCTTCTCAGTTCCTTGGAATGTCAATCCAGGGATATAATGTTTTTACAAGCTGATAGACAGTGTTTATAGATTGCCTATGTAACTTGTGAAACTCCACCCCTGCTCCATGCCTCTTTGCATTTCTTCTCTTCCACAGTTCCCACATTAGCACAGCTGGAATTGCTAGTAGTATTAGGCTCAATTTGGTTTTTGTTGTTACTCCCCACTATGTTGTAATTGTTTGTTGTAGTCCTTCTTGTATTTGAATACCTGCACAATCAACAAATTGCCTCCATAGCTTTTGAGCTATAGGGGCTGTTAGAAATAAATTGGTCATTGTTTCCTGTTCATAAGATTCATAGTAGTAGCATCTGGAGACAATGTTAATTCTCATCTTTTTAAGATTGACTTCTGTTGATATTCGACCTTTCCAACACCTCCACAACAGAAAGTTAATCTTAGAAGGAATCCCCTTAGTCCAAATATATCTCCATCAAGTCTCCTATTCTTTTCTTTGTCTCATGATGTCATATGCAGAACTCACAGTGAAAATTCCGTTGGAATTTCCCATCCACCAAGGTTTGTCTTTTTCCCCATCCACCATCCTCGAATTAATACTTTCCACTATGAAATCAACCATTTCCTCTTAGATACAATTTCAAAGTTTATTCCTATCCCATTCTCCATCAGTGATAAACTGTCGGATTTCTAGTTCTTCCTCCCCACTTGCCTGATCTTCAGTGAAATAAAGAGCCCCTTGTTTGGTCCAATTATCAAACCAAAAACTGGCCTCTCTTGATTTAACTTGCCACCAGATCTCATGCTCTATAACTTCTCTTACTTCAGTCATCTTTTTCCAAGTATTGGAAGCCCCAGTTCCTTTGGCAATTAAAGGGTGAACCTTTTTGCAATATTTATTCCACATAAAGGTCCTCCACAGAGATGTCGATGTTCTGAACTTCCACCATAATTTCCCAAACATAGCTCTTGATATATCCTTCCACACTACCCAGTGCTTCCCTCTTTCTCCACCTATTTTGCTCCAGAAAAAAGTTGTAAATACTTGATGGAGTTGATCAGTAATCTTCTTTGGAGGGTTAATGGCTGATAGTAAGTATATTGGCATGGACTGTAGCACATTTGCAATCAGTATGATCCTGCAACCATAAGAAAGCCACTTATTTTGCCATGTCATGATTCTCTTTTGAGCCTTTCTAATCATCTCCTCAAAGTATGATGTTTTTTTCCTTTCATAGTAAACAGGGCAGCCCAAATACGTGAATGGGAATGAACCCTGTCTGATTCCTGTAATTCTCCGCAATCTAATACCCACTATTAATGGTGTGTTATCGTGAAGATAGAAAAAACTTTTGTTCAAATTGATCATTTGTCCTGAAATTTTTTCATACTCCCTTAACACCCCCATCATTTTGCTAATCGACTTTCTTTCCCTTGAACTGAATAGAATAGTGTCATCGGCATAGGGAAAATGATTTATTGAAGGGCTCCATTTAGGTAGACCATAGCCTTTGAAATCCACATCCTCCAGTAGCTTGTTTAATCCTCTCGCCAATACTTCTGCCGCTATGATAAACAATGTAGGTAAGAGAGGATCCCCTTGCTTTACCCCTCTCGGGGACCAAAAGAAACCATAAGACCTCTCATTAACTAAGATTGAGTACCAGTTGTTGGAAATAAGTCTCCACACCATGTCTATGTTAGTTTCTGAAAAACCAAATCTTCTTAATACTTTAATCAGAAAGAACCATGATACTCTATCGTAAGCTTTGGCCATGTCCAATTTCACCATCACATTATGATTCTTTTTTCGCTTGTTAATGTCCCTTATTATCTCTTGGGCTAACAAAATATTCTTAGTAATGTTTCTCCTTTTAACAAAACCCGATTGATTCTTAGAAATCATCATAGGTAATCATTTGGTGATCCTTTCGTGAAGTACCCTAGAGATTATCTTGTTGGCAAAAGTACTTAGGCTGATCGACCTAACATCTGTGAAGCTACAAACATGTTCCTTCTTAGGAATCAACACTAGGTTAGTATGAGTTATGAACCTAGGAAGTTATTGTCCACAGAAGAATGCGACCACCATTCTTTGTATATCGTCCCCAATAATACTCCAACAGCTTTGGAAAAACATACTCGAAAAACCATCAGGACTACCCGTACTTTCTCCATTAAGGGAGAATACCACTTCTTTGATTTCCTCTTTGCTTGGAATTCTTCCCATCTCCTCGTTCTGCTCCGTTGTAATCATTTTAGGAATTAGTTTGAGCATGTCATCTGAATCATGTCTATAATTCTCCCTGAATTGCCCTTCAAAAAACAAGACTGCCTTAGCTCCAATATCGTCAATCGTTTTTACCAAATCCCCTTGCGCATTTTGGATCTCTGTTATGTTAAGCTTCTTCCTTCTCCCTTTCATGTAATTATGAAAGAATCTGGTATTTTTGTCGCCTTGTTTAAACCACCTCATCCCCGACTTTTGTTTCCAGTACTCTTCCTCTATGTACATATATTTCTTCAACTCAGCTTCAGCCCTGCTTAAAATCTCTCTATTTTCAGCATTGGATTTATCTCCAGTTGACATTCCTTCACCTTTATCTCATCCTCTAGTGTTGCTATCCGCTGGAAGATATCCCCAAAGGTCTCCTCACTCCATTTTGATAACACTCCTTTTATCTTCTTGATTTTTGCCTAAAACACCATGAATGGACAACCCACAAACTCCACATTCCAACTCTCTTCAATGATCTTTTTAAAATTTGGATGTTTAGTCCAAAAATTTAGGAACTTGAAAGGTCGAGCTATTATTTCCTCATCAGAGTTGCATGAAACATGTAACGGAGCATGGTCTGACCCTTGTCTCACCAAATGCAGTACTTCGCTAGAAGGTAGGATATTTAAAAATTCTTGATTACACAATACTCTATCCAGTCTCTTGAAGATACAAGCCCCTTCTATCCTACCATTCCACCACGTATATTTACTACCCGAGAACTTCAATTCAGATAGCGCACAATTGTTTAAACACTGATTGAAATCCACAGCCTCGAGTTGGGTGAAGTGTAACCCTCCTTCCTTTTCTTCAGCATTTCGAATTACATTAAAGTCACCGCCCACCAACCAAGACAAAGAGACTTCCTGCGCTAAGTTTTCCAGTTCTTCCCAGAGTTCCAGCCTATGAAATGAGTCACATCTAGCATAGACAGAAGTAATCACTATTTCAACATTGTTTTTGATCAGTTTCACACAACTTGAAGAGGGAGTGATGGTGCACACAACTTACTGCGTTTTGCTCCACTCTCCAAGTATTTGATTTGTCTTGGGGATAAGTCTCCATCCCGGCCTATCGCTTGTATATTCTCCCCAATGTCTTTATCTTCCTCTGTATCCTTTCTCTGTATCATCTCCTCCACTGTTAACTCTTGTAGGTCAGGAATACTATTGTCTCCCCTCTGCAGTGCTTCGTCATGCTCATAGGGATCTCTCCCCCCGCTATTCTAATCTACCTGCTTGTTCTCTACCTCATCTATCACCTTGTTGCTGCTTCTTGCATCATACTCATTCTCATTATTCCCTCCTTTATCCACTGTATGAGAGCCAAGTGGTATTTGACTTTTTACTGTCTTAATTGAATTGTTATACTTTCCTCATTGTTGCTCTTTGTCCCACTATTCTCTAAGTGATGCTTTTTCACACCAAAGGTCTCTTCCACCCACTATTTTGTCTCTCTCCCTTTGATATCCACAGGTTGTATCTCTTGTATATCACTTGCCTCATCCTTCTCTGCTAAAGCTTCAAATTTGTTCCTAGTGCTCACCACATTTTTTTCCTGTTGAGTGCCCTTTTTGTTCCACACTTGTTCCCCTTTTCCTTTTATTTCTCTTCTCTATCCCGCTCCATTCTTTCGTCTTTGTGCCTTGAATTGTTCCTGATCTTTGTTATCGTTATGTTCCGCACTCTTCTTCTTCTGATCAACATCACCATCATGTAGTTCTTCTTCCTTATTCTTCTTCCCTCCACTCTCTCCTCCCTCCTTTGGATATAGCTCTGGTGAATGATATAACATTGTTGTTCATTATGTCCTTGTATTTTACAACTTTGGCAATATTTTGGTACATAATCGTACTTGATTTTGATCCACTTTTCACATATCTTTCTTGATTGCCTTCTAAGACCCACATTGATTCTTTTTGGGAATTCACTTAGAAGATCGACTTCCACCTTCACCCTAGCGCAACTAGGTCTCGTTTGATTTTTTGTTGCCAAGTCCACTTGAAGCGGCTTTCCAACTGCAGCTGCCAAAGAAAATACCGCTTCCTTAACAAAAAAATTAGGAGGTAGTGATGGAAAGGAGATCCATGCAATAGCTGTAGATGTTTCCTCCAATGGATCAAACATGGGATCCCACTTCAAAGTTCTCATTGGATATGACCACTCTTTGTGCATTAAATAAAAAGCTGGTTTTGATAGCATGTTTACGTAGTCCTCCATACACGATGCTCTCATCAACACATGTATGTTGCTCAACAGTCCTATGTTGCATTCGCCTTTCAATTCGCACTGTTTTGGAATGATTTTCCTCAGATCTTGGATGTCAGGTCATCCATATGAGAATTTCCCAATTACTGCATATTCCAGATTCTCCTGGATGATCATTTGTTCTACCTCTTCCTCTTCCCAAATTATTCTTGGTTCAACATGTAAATAAGCAATGGGATTCATGGGAATTGTCTTCACGACAGTATGTATAGCTTCAAAGTTGCTGCATAATTAAGTTTGGTTAGTTCTGGGTGTAGATAAACCCCAGTGGCGGGTTGACTGGGTGAACTGGTGGCCATAGCCACCAGAAATTGGTTGGAGGTGAACAAGTTTAAGATGGCGGCTAGCTAGAGAGTGGATACAAAGGAAATCCCTCTTATATATATACATACTTATATGCATGAACTCTCAAACTTGAATGTTGAATTATTATAATACTCCAATTAAAAATACTTAATTTATTTTAGTTATTAATTTAATTAATTTTATTATATTGAAAGTAGATACCTTTTCAAATTAAAGGATTGTGACTTTTTCAATGAGTTCTAACTTTTCCAAAGGGTTGTGACTTTTTTGACGAGTTGTGACTTTTTCAATGAGTTGTGACTTTTCCGAAGGGTTGTGATTTTTTCGAAGAGTTGTGGTCGTGCCTATTCTGATGAGTTATGCCTTTTTTAAAGGGTTGTGACTTTTTCGATAAGCAGTGACTTTTCCGAAAGGTTGTGACTTTTCGGATAAGGCACAATTAACATCTATTCATACTAATATTTGGTAGCTATAAATAGAGGGATTTCCTCACACTTTTAAACTACAATTTCTTTAAGTTCTCTACTCTTCTTCTTGTTAAAAAATCTCTAGTGTTATTTGCAAAAATTGATCAAGTTCGAAATTCAATAAAAATCGAGGTACCTCATAAGAAAGAGTTGGTGAAAAAATTGTAGCAAATCATTCATCAATTCACACTCGTATTTTTTTCTTACCATATTCATGAGTTAACAATGACGGAAAGTTGTGGGAGAGACAATACTATTAAAAAGATATGATAAAAGGCATATGATTTGGGTAAGATATTTCTTCTTTGTTTTTTAATTTTTTATTCTTTTCCCTCAAACGAAGGAGTTTCTTCCTAATTTTTGCTAAAACAATGGGTATCAATGTAGTCCATTGAATTATTAGTTTTGATGTTAAATTCACTATTTACAAAAATAGTATTTCTACTTTACTTATAATATGATACATAGCCATGATAATAATTATTTTTTAATAGATATGTATGTAAAAATTAATGAAGAAAGTAAAATGTTGGTGGCAAGAGATTTAAATCAAATGGGACACTAAAGTGAATTTAGCATGAACATATATTTTCGTCTTCCTTCGTCATTGACTATGTATTTTTCCATATAATTTTTTTACTCAGTACTAGCTATATAAAAATAGACAAGAAAATAGTGATTGATCATAAAATGAGCTTAAATTAAATTAATGATTCTATAAATAATACTTTAAATTTTATTCATCTATCAATTTTTACTATTGAAAAATTTAAATATTTTATATCATGATACAACTTTTATAAGATACTAGATATTTTCATTAGACAACAACTATATGATATGTATGCGGCGGAAAAAAGGAGAAGACTACAATTTCACAAAGATAAGGTAGAAACTTAATGAAATGAAATATTTTTCACCATAGGTGATGTTATTCATATATTAATATTAAATTATTCTACTGAAGTATATATAACCATCATTTATGATAGCAACCAAGTATACTTTTTCGGTAAAATTACCTCTCTCTGATAGCCTTACTTAAATATTAATTGAGTAATAATATTTTGTCAAAGATATGTTGCATATAAAGATAAAATAATGAAATACTTATGGTAATCCTTATTAGTGGCATGCACATATTAAATTTCAAGTATGAATATTTAAGACAAAATTTCTACTTAAATGGTGTACATCATTTATGTTCATAACCTCAAGAGGAAAGGCTATTGTACTTAAATGGTATACATCATTTATGCTCATAACCTTAATAGGAAAGGCTATTGGTGACATTTTTTGAATGGATATGTTTTTTTCAATTTTTTTGGTTAGATTTGTTTACAAAATTGAGTGAAGTAAATAATAATATTACTACATAAATGTTATTTTTTTCCCATATTTAAACTTTGAATGTATTTTGAAATATTTCAATAATATCTGGTCATCATTTTGATCTCAAAATACAAGTAACTCTATGACAATATGTATTAATAATTTAAAAACACTTGTCCTATGTTTGTTCAACTATAATTATTTACTAAAAAGTTTTAATTTAGTAATATTAATTCTATTTTACAACATCATATACTATATATACGATACACACGTGCAACGCACGTGCCGTAAAACTAGTATATATATATATATATATATATTAAAATCTCTATAAATTAATGTAGGTGGGATTACATTTTATTATTTTATAGAGATAATATTTAATCGATAAATTAATATTTATGAATTTAAAGAATGGTCTGAGATTTAATGAAGCTTAATTTTGATGATATCAAAATCATTGCATCTTAGTAATTTATGTATCATATTTATTGATTTCACAATTTTTTTTATTATACATAAAGTACAACGAATGCATCAAAATCATTGTATCTTACTAATTTATGTATCATATTTATTGAATTGTCACTATCGTGCAAACAAAAGAGCATGGATGACAAGTGTTTTTTTTGATGAATATATTTGTTGGTTTGACCACAAAATGCATGGTACACGAGTTTTGCTTACTGTAGATAATTGTCCAACCCATAATAGAAAAATTGAAGGACTACAAAATGTAGAGTTGTTTTTATTGCCGCCCAACATGACATCCAAAATGATAATAAGAGCTTTCAAGGTGTATTATCGTAACAGATTTTATCGAAGGATATTAGAAGGCTATGAAGTGGGGCAAACTGATCCAACAAAGGTTAATGTTTTGGATGCTATCAATTTTGCAATAACTGCTTGGACAACAAATGTTCAGCAATAGACAATAGCAAATTATTTTCGACACTGTAAAATTCGTTCGGGGATGCAATCTTAGAGAATTTGAATGAACCCACTTGTAAAAACATCATTCATGAACTTGAGGTCATGATTGATGATCTCGTTTACCACAATAAAATGGATGTCAATAACCTGTTGGATTATCCGGGTGAAAGTGATACATGTTCAGAGGTCCAGAGCTTAGATGAAATAGTGGATACCATCGGAAAAAGCAAGGTTGATGATGAAGTTAAAGATGATATTATAACTTTGGAACCAATTACGCATAAGGAAGCACTTAAAACATCTACAACTTTTCACAATTTTATGGTGCAGTTCGAAAAGACAACAGGGAGCTCTTGGATGCAATAAGAAAAGTTAGATATGAGCTTCAACTAGATTTATGTTTTAAGAAAAACAGAACACAATAGAATCATATTTTCACTAAATTGTCTAAGATATATTTGTACTTTTAAAGAATTATTAATTTATGATATTAATGGACCACATATTTATATAGGGTTCTTCTGAAAATATATTGTCTTATTATCTTATCGAAATTGGTGATTTTTTCTATTCGCCCAAGTCGGGACCGGAGGAAAATATTATTTTAAAGAGATTATCAATCTACCGAGTATTAATTTATAGAGGTTTTACTATATATATTATCAGCTATTGACAGCCTAACACTCCCTACTTGATTAAATAATTTAAAAAATACCCCTCAGGAAATGTCATCTATTCATGCGTATATTAAAAAATATATTTAAATAATCAAATGCTAAAATTTAGCAATTAAAGAATAGAAGAACTTTAAAAAAACAATTTTTTTCTTAACCTACCCCATCCCCTATCCAATACCTCAATCCCACCACCCAGCCCACCCCTTACCCCAAATTATTTTAAAAGTTTTTTAAAAAAATACTCTTATCTCACACCACCTCCTATCTCGACTTCCCCCACCCTAATCCCTCTTTAAAAAAATTAAAATTACTTTTAAAATAAAATTAATTTTTTTTCTTACACCATCCCACGCCCTACCACCGCTCCCCATCCCATCCTTCCCCCAAAAATAATTAAAAGAAATCTTTTTGAGGGTGGGTTGGTGATGAAGTATGGGGTTAGTATACTGGGTAGGGTGGAATGGAGTAATAAGAAAACTTCTTCTTTTCCTCTTTAATTACTAAATTCTTAACCTATCATAAAAGCATGAACTCACAAACTTCAATGTTAAATTACTATAACGCCCTCAATTAAAAATATTCAATTTATTTTATTTATTTATTTAATGAATCATATATATATA
>NW_006239377.1:305758-373122 GCF_000226075.1 Solanum tuberosum | reverse complement strand
CATAGCTATACATGTAGTGTGTGTGTGCTTGTTGGTCCTCATAGTGACATATTAGCAACAACATTGATATTGAGTGTTCTTCCTTTAAAGGGATCATAACACATTCATAATGTCCCCAATTCATGAGCAATTCACATATAAAGCCCTTAGGGATTCTAGACCACACAGCCACACTTCATCATAGGAGACAAGGACACATTCAACATTGAATAGGTACTCCTAACATGTATATGATCAAACAGTCATATAGGGGTCATATAGGTAGGGGCCATTCCACAAAAGTACCTAACATAATAAATCATGTAGACCACACCTTATCCCTAACATTATCATTCACATTATACTCCTCATCATCAACACACTTTAAACATCATGCTAGCATTGAGGATTTCATACATAAACTTCATAACATAACTTCATAAACATATGCATCATAATCACCAATTCACTTCACATTTATTGCCTTCAAGGACATGATCTCAACATGCATAGATACCTTCAAGGCCATGATCTCAACATGCATAGATAGACAAGAAGTGAACACCTCCACCTAAAAAAGAGTGTTCCACTTGCCAAGGTAGAACTAACATAATAGCTATCTAGGTGGATCCACTAAGCTAAAACCTACGGGGGCACGTAGTTATGGGATATGGAGATTGCTACTAGAAACCGTATACTACTAACGTGCGGATTTCCATCTCATGAGACACCGTAATGTGAATCCAACTGACTAGCGGAAGGAACCCATCTCATACCATATCCACTCAGTGCTAAGCACAATTCCCTTTAAGTAACATTAAGCCTTTACTTAAGTTTATAGTTCATAGGGGAGTGCCCTTAGGCCATTCATCCCAACTTATATCATATTAGCATATGGACTCATTAGGTGAGAAAACCTTTCATCCTAAGAGTCAAGAACATGTGAGAATGTTCCCTTATATCATAGTCAAATAGTGTTTATGAGAATTACCTTCCATTCCACATACGAACACTATCATAATCATATCTTAACATACATGTTCATATCATAACATAACATACATGGTCATATCATAGCATAACATACATGTTCATATCATAGCATAACATACTTGATCATATCATAACATAACATACTTGATCATATCATAGTATAACATACTTGATCATAGTTAGGGTTGTGGGGAAAGGATTCATATCCCTACGCCACAATTCAATACAAGAACAATTCATCATATTGAGAACGCTCATTCATTGCCCTCAAGGCTTACTTCAAGATTCAACCCTAATTTCTTAATATTCATACTTCATATAGGGTAACGTCAATATACAATAATGAATTACATGTAAACATACTAGATTACCAACCTTCATTCATTATTCACAACACACTAGGGTTTAGATTTGAGAAAGAGGGGAAAATCATGGGTCTTGTGGGGAATTGCTCAAAAACTATAAAAATTCCATAAATTCATCCACAAACCTTCATATATAATCATAAATAACCATTATAGATCAATGGAAACGATTTTATAAAGAGACCCACGAATTTGAGTGAAAACCTAGAAATTGGGGAACTTTGAAATCCAATTTTGAGAGGGCCTCTTAGGGAAAAGATCCCAAGAGTGAAGAGCATCCATAGCTTAGTAAATTATTTGAGAATTGATGGAGGAAGTCTATATATTGGTTCCCTAGATGAACCTTGAACTCCTTCTTCAATGGTGTTCTTTGGAGAGAAAATTTTGAGAGAGGGAAGTTATGTTTTGATGTTTGAGTTCGGGGTTTGTTGAATGACTTAAAGTCTTAGGGTTAGGGTCTTATAGTTAGGTTTAGAAAGGTAATTAGTTAACTAAACACCCCTCTTAACCCTTAATTAAATAACTAACTAAAACTAAGACCCATAACTTAAAACTAAAATCCTAAAACTGGCAGCACCTACGAGACCTCCACCTACGGACCATAGGTGGAGTGACGACCCATCCTGTGCACTCTGTTGTTTGGGACTGATGGCTCCCATTTGGGAGCCAAGTTTCCCATGAATAAGTATGGACTTACGACCATGACTTATGGTCTATAGACCAGTCTATTGGCCGTAAGTCTTGGTCTCGTCGTTTGCTGCTGTTTGACAGCTTTTGGGGTCAAATTTTGGGTCCTCCTCAAGGACCCCTAGGGTGGTCCTTGGGGGGGTCGTACCCATACGTTTGGACCCTAAACACTTAGTTCTATTTATATAAACCCTTTTTACAAGATTTAGTTCTCATACACCACTCAAAAACCTCTCTACAAGGCCTAAGACCACAATAGATTCAAGTTACTAGTTTCCGGACGTCATGGTCGTTTCTCGACGTTTAAGCACCAACACTTTCTTACTAAGTTAGTTATATTAAATTAGGACTAAAAACATCATTTTTATCCTTTTTAAGTTATTAGGCATCATATAAGGCTCTAGCTTAGGATGTTAGACTTCTGGGGTGTTACATTATCTCCCTCTTGGGAACATTCATCCCCGAATGTCAACCAAGACACCCAACTAAGCAGAAATTTTAAACCAATAGTCCAACAAGCAAAAATACCAAAATGTGCAAAGCTTCTAATATGCACAATTCACCATAAGCACTTATTTAAAGGAGAAAACTTCAACTCCAATTAAAGTCATATCAAAGCAATATAAGGAGGTAGGAGCTACATCTACCAACTCAATTATGCATGAAATCCATCATATATCATGTTTATATGAGGAACTACCTTCGCCACTTCAAATGACAAGTTCAAGATCACCATATGGATTTAACAAGTCACTTCAAAATACAATTTATCACATTTATCAATTCATCTCATAAGTCAAATATGCAATTATCATCTTAGTCAATCAATTCAACAAAAGGGACATATAAGTCCTGAAAAACTCAAATTATGCAATACATGCTTTTCCACATGGACTCACACCACATAAGGAAAAATCATGGCAAATGCCCATACAATACACATAACTCCTAGTTCACTACAACTCAAGAGAAACTACTTACCTCAAGTTTGAATAGGAGTAGGAGGAAATAGATGAGGATAACGGGACATCATATCAGCCTCAACCTCCCATGTAGCACTCTCAACTAGATGGTTCCTCCACAACACTTTAACCAAAACTACTTCCTTGTTTCTTAACCTTTTCACTTGACGGTCCAAGATTTCAACCGGGACCTCTTCATAGGAGAGTTTATCATCAACTCCTAAACCTTCTAAAGGAAGGATGGTTACCGGATCATCAATGCACTTTTTGAGCATGGAAACATGAAACACTGGGTGAACTGAAACCAATTCACTAGGTAGGTCTAATTCATAAGCAACCTTCCCCACTCTTTTCAAGTTTTGATATGGGCCCACATACTGGGACTTAGCTTCCCCTTCTTACCGAATCTCATCATACCTTTCATTGGTGAGATTTTCAAGTAAACCCAATTACCAACCTCAAATTCTAGATCCCTTCTTCTAACATCGGCATAAGACTTTTGCCGACTTTGGGCTGTCTTCAACCTCTCTTTAATGAGTCAAACTTTTTCAATGGCCTCATAAACTAATTCGGGACCAATTAGAGCAAATTCACCTACTTCAAACCACCCAACCGGAGATCTACACCTCCTACCATACAAGGCTTCAAATGGTGCCATGGCAATACTCGAGTGGTAGCTATTATTGTAGGGAAACTCAATCAATGGGAGATGAAAATCCCAACTACTTTTGAAGTCAATTACACATGCCCTTAACATATCCTCTAAAGTTTGAATGGTGCATTCCGCTTGACTATTCGTTTGAGGATGAAAGGCCGTGCTAAGCTTGACCTTAGTACCAAGCCCCTTTTGGAATGCCTTCCAAAAGTGGGAAGTAAATTGAGCACCCCGATCCGAAAAGATAGATAAGGGAACCCCATGCAATATTACTATCTCATCTATGTAAAGCTTGGCATAATCTTCCGCCAAGAATGAAGTTTTGTCGGGAATAAAGTGGGCTGATTTTGTCAACCTATCCACAGTGACCCAAATCGAATCATATTGCCTCCTAGTACGAGGCAAACCCACTACAAAATCCATATTCATATCCTCCCATTTCCAAGTAGGAATATTAATATTTTGAGACATGCCTCCCGGTTTCATATGTTCGGCTTTGACTTGTTGGCAATTTGGACATTTG
Organism: Solanum tuberosum; assembly: GCF_000226075.1. Taxonomy (NCBI): domain Eukaryota; kingdom Viridiplantae; phylum Streptophyta; class Magnoliopsida; order Solanales; family Solanaceae; genus Solanum; species Solanum tuberosum. Next base: position 368,958 of record NW_006239377.1, on the reverse strand, counting down.
GCTACAAAAGTCGCTATATCCTTCTTCATGCCATTCCACAAATAGACTTTCCGTAGGTCGTGCATCATGGTGGCTCCCGGATGAATTGAATACCGTGAACCATGAGCCTCTTCCAAAATTTGCTCTCTCAAGCCCTCAATATCCGGAACACATAGACAACCTTAACACTCCATCTCCCCCTTGGGAGAAAGCCTCAACGGACTTGTTGAATACCGATTCTTTCAATTCCATCAAAATAGGATCAAGGTGTTGCTTAGACTTCACATCAACTACTAAGGAGGATTCGGAGTTATGATGGACCACAAAGCCACCCTTTGGAGAATCTACTAGTTGAACTCCCAATCCGGCCAACCTATGCACATCACAGACTAACTCCTTCCTTTCATCTTCTACATGGCCACACTACCCATAGACATACGACTCAAGGCATCCACAACTACATTGGCTTTGCTGGGATGGTAAAGGACACTCATATCATAGTCCTTCAAAAGTTCTAACTATCTTCTTTACCATAGATTCAAGTCTTTTTGAGTAAAAACATATTGGAGACTTTTGTGGTCGGTGAATACATCCACACGGACCCATAAAGGTAATGTCTCCAAATCTTTAGTGCAAACACTACCGCCGCCAATTCTAGATCATGCGTCAGATAATTCTTTCATGAATTTTGAGTTTCCTAGACGCATAAGTAATAACCTTATCATATTGCATGAAGAAACAACCCAACCCTATACGACAAGCATCACAATACACTACAAACCCTTCGGTAAGGTCAATACCGGAGCGGAGGTAAGTTTATCCTTCAACAATTAGAAAATCTTTTCACATGACTCCGACCATTCAAATTTGGACTTCTTTTGGGTCAAGGCTGTTAATGGAGAAGCGATAGATGAGAATCCCTCAACAAATCTTCTATAGTACTCCGCCAATCCCAAAAAGCTTCGGATGTCGGTAGGACTCAAAGGTCTAGGCCAACTTTGACCGCATCCATTTTCTTTGGATCAACTTCTATACCCTCACTAGAAACAATGTGGCCAAGGAAAGCAATAGACCTTAGCCAAAACTCGCACTTACTAAACTTAGCAAAAAAGTTGGTGATCTTTGAGGACTTGCAACACTATTCTCAAATGACTTATGTGATCACCCTCACTCTTGGAGTATATCAAAATATCATCAATAAAGACTATCACAAACGAATCAAGATAATTTCTAAACACCTGATTCATAAGGTCCATGAAAGTCGCCGGGGCATGTGTTAGACCAAAGGACATAACTAGGAACTCATAGTGACCATATTTGTTCGGAAGGCCATCTTAGGAATGTCAACCCCTCTCACCCTAAGTTGGTGATAGCCCGACCTTAAGACTATCTTTGAAAGGTAACTCGCCCTTTGAAGTTGGTCAAACAAATCATCAATCCTAGGGAGAGGGTACTTATTCTTTATGGTGACCTTGTTCAATTGGCGATAGTCAATATACATCCTAAGGGACCCATCATTCTTTTTCACAAATAATACCGGAGCACCCCATGGAGATATGCTTTGTTGAATAAAACCCTTATCTAGCAAATCCTTAAGTTGAGCCTTTAATTCCTTCAATTCGGCCGGGGCCATCCGATAAGGATGGATTAATATAGGTTGAGTATTCGGCAATAGATCAATGCCGAAATCTATTTCCCGTTCGGGAGGAATTACGGGTAAATCATCAAGAAAGACTTCTAGAAAATCCTTTACTACGGGGACCGACTCTAAAGGAGGAGTCTTGGACTCAAGGTCTTTGACTCTCACAATATGATAGAGACATCCCTTAGAAATCATTTTACAAGCTTTTAGACATGAAATAATTCGACCTCTAGGGATTGAGTTTCCCCCGTTCCATTCTAACACGGGTTCATTAGGAAATTGAAACTTCACTACCCGAGTTCTACAATCAATGGAGGCAAAACAAGCATGCAACCAATCCATCCCTAATATGACATCAAAATCCAACATATCAAGTTCTACCAAATCAACCAATGTGACTCTATTGGACAATGAAATGGGACAACCCCTATAAACTCATTTAGCTACTACGGAATCACCTATCGGGGTAGAAACCGAAAAAGGGTTCCTCTAAGACATCGGGGAGCACATCAAATTTCATAGCCTCTAAAGGGGTTACAAAAGACAAAGTGGCACCGGGGTCTAACAATGAGTAAACATCAATTAAAAATACTTGTAACATACTGGTAACAACATCCAGAGATCCCTCTTGATCACTTTGGGATTGGAGAGCATAAAAGCGGTTCTTCTTAGGAACATCAGAGTTAGGACCACTTACTTGTGCTTGTTTGTTCTCCCTCCCTTGAGCTCTCATAATGGGACAATCTTTCTTCATATGACCACTCTTTCCACAACCAAAACAATTATCTGTGCCAACTAGGCATTTGCCTTCATGCTTCTTGCCACACTCTTCACAACTAACTCTTTCAACATAAGAACCACCACTTCTTCCTCCTTGTGGCTTAAGGTTAGACACCCTAACTTTGTTGACTCTAGAAGAATTGGAAGAACCTTGGTTTGGAAACCTCTTCTTAAACTTTGGCTTATCTTGAATCCCAAGTTTACCCTTGGAAGGATTTCCATCATCGATCTTTGACCTCTTCAAATATCTACCCACTTGCTTGAGATTTTGTTCCTCAATTTGCTCGGCATGACCCATAAGACAAGAAATGTTCATGCTTGGAATAAGCATAGCCGACCTACATTCATTCACCACAAGATCTGATATCCCCAAAACAAATTTGTTCATTTTAGCCCTAGAGTCCGCCACCAATGTAGGAGCATGCTTGGACAATTGAGTGAATTTGAGGCTATATTCCTTCACACTCATTCCTCCTTGTCGGAGATTGATGAAATCTTGCATTTTCCTTTCCCTCAATTCCAATGGGAAGAACCTATCAAGGAAAGCCGTCTTGAATGATGCCAAATCTACCGGGCCAGCTCTAATAGGCCTTTCCTCTTTCCATTGCTCATACCATACTTGAGACACATCTTTGAGTTGGTAGACGGCTAGCTCTGCCTTTTCTTGAGGAGTCACACCCATAACATCTAGCACCTTGAACACCTCATTAATAAACCCTTGTGGGTCCTCCTCCACCTTGGATCCAAAGAAGGTAGGGGAATTCATCCTAGTGAAATCCCTTATCCTTGAAGCGATTGTGCTAGCATGGGGATTCACTTGCACCCTAGTATCTCTAGTAACTTGAGCTGCTAAAACATGAGTCAAACTTTGAATAGCCGTCCTTATCTCCACATTAGACATAGCTCCCTCTTCAATAGGAACTTGAGGCCCTTGATGACCTTGAGAAGCTTGGTTGCCCTGGGGAGGAACTCCGTCATTTGCAATCTCCTCATCAACCCTTTTTGCGGCTGCCATTCTAGTATTCATGGCCTATATGCACAAGAAAAGGATTAGAAGAAAGGACGTATAAAGTTAAGACTCTTAAGCACGACTTCAAGAATACAAAAGATGGGAAGGTTCCTAAGCATCACATAACCTCTCATTCATAAGTGTGGCGCACTTCACACTCATGAACAAGACTCTAATACACGTGGTTCATGAGACATCAATCCTAATTATTATCCAAAACCTTATGCTCTGATACCAAGTTTGTCACGACCCGAGAGCACCCCCTAGTCGAAACACGACGTACTTGACCCCGCAGGGGTCTTATACGAGCCCTTAGCATAATCGTCATTGCATAAAGACATTGAAAAATGTGGAATTTAAAAATTTTTCACAATCAATGTCAAGTCTTTCATAATAGAAAATAGTGTCTAGACGTCGTCTCAATCACCATCTAAGTACAACATAGAAGTCTCAAATAGGGACCTTAGCCCTTTACAATGAAATTGTCTTATAAAAGGAAGTACATAGAAGTCTATTACAATAGAAAGAAACATAAGTGGCATCATGTTGTCCTCGGAACTTGAGGACATACCAAAGTCTTGGAGAATGCAATCCAAGTCTTCACTTCTTCACAATGAGGACCTACTAGTCAGAACCTACACTTAGTAAAAATAGAAGAAATATGGGTTAGCACAATCAATTGCACTAAGTATGGAAGCCATGCAATTAAAACCATTTAAAACATGCATAAAAGGGACATTTGTTGAAAACATTCTATTTCAAGTTTAAAAGCCAAAATGCATATTCAAGTAAGGCATAACCAATCCATACCATAAGATAAAGAGACATTCATAACTATAAGAAACATCATCCTTAGCCATAATTCATATCTTACATGTTTGAGTTCAATTAACATCATACCATAAATACACCATCCATGACCCCCTTTTCAAGTCCACTTGAGCAATGTACATATGAAGTACCATACCCTCATATATACTAAGTAGAAACATCAAGAAGACACCAGTGTAGTCACATACATAGTCGTCATCATAATGGGTGAAACCATCCTTAACATCATTCATAGGTTGCCATACATAAAGGACTCATACAAGAACCCCTCAAAGAACCCACTTGTGCAATGTCTAGGTAAGGTCCCATACCCTTACCTAGACTAAGTAGTACCCCTCAAGAAGCCCTAGTTAGAGTTCATAGTCATCTTCTAAGTCATATTCATTTCTTAGTTCATATCATTAAACATAGGGAGATTAGAAATAACCAACATAGACCATGTGAGCTACATGGAATTCGGTGTTCTACTCCCACACCCAAAAGAGAGTGTTCCACTTTCCAAGGTAGAACTAACATAATAGCTATCTAGGTGGATCCACTAAGCTAAAACCTACTGGGGTACGTAGTTATGGGATATGGAGATTGCTACTAGAAACCGTATACTACTAACGTGTGGGTTTCCATCTCATGAGACACCGTAATGTGAACCTAACTGACTAGCGTGAAGGAACCTATCTAATACCATATCCACTCAGTGCTAAGCACAATTCCCTTTAAGTAATATTAAGCCTTTACTTAAGTTTATAGTTCATAGAGGAGTGCCCTTAGGCCATTCATCCCAACTTATATCCTATTAGCTCATGGACTCATTAGGTGAGAAAACCTTTCATCCTAAGAGTCAAGAACATGTGAGAATGTTCCCTCATATCATATTCATATATTTTTTATGATAATTACCTTACATTTCACATACGAACACTATCATAATCATATTGTAACATACATGTTCATATCATAACATAACATACATGTTCATATCATAACATAACATACTTGATCATATCATAGCATAACATACTTGATCATATCAAAACATAAAATACTTAATCATAGTTATGGTTGTGGGGAAAGGATTCATATCTCAACACCACCATTCAATACAAGAATAATTCGTCATATTGAGAACCCTCATTCATAGCCCTCAAGGCTTACTTCAAGATTCAACCCTAATTTCTTAACATTTATACTTCATATAGGGTAACATCAATATACAATAATGAATTACATGTAAACATACTAGATTCCCAACCTTCATACATCATTCACAACATACTAGGGTTTAGATTTGAGAAAGAAGGGAAAATCATGGGTTTTGTGAGGAATTGATCAAAAACTATAGACATTCCATAAATTCATCCACAAACCTTTATATATAATCATAAATAACCATTACAGATCAATGGAAATGATTTTAGAAAGATACCCACGAATTTGAGTGAAAACCTAGAAATTGGGGAACTTTGAAATCCAATTTTGAGAGGGCCTCTTGGGGAAAAGATCCCAAGAGTGAAGATCATCCATACCTTAGTAAATTACTTGAGAATTGATGGAGGAAGTCTAGATATTGGTGCCCTAGATGAACCTTGAAATCCTTTTTCAATGGTGTTCTTTGGAGAGAAGATTTTGAGAGAGGGAAGTTATGATTTGATGTTTGAGTTGGGGGTTTGTTGAATGACTTAAAGTCTTAGGGTTAGGGTCTTATAGTTAGGTTTAGAAAGGTAATTAGTTAACTAAACAACCCTCTTAACCCCTAATTAAATAACTAACTAAAACTAAGACCCCTAACTTAAAACTAAAATCCTAAAACTGGCAGCACCTATGAGACCTCCACCTACGGACCGTAGGTGGACTGATGGTCTGTCCTCTGCACTCCGTCGTTTGGGATTGAGGTCTCCCTTTTGGGAGCCAAGTTTCCCACGACTAAGTATGGATTTACGACAATGACTTACGGTCCGTAGACCAGTCTATTGGCCGTAAGTCTTGGTCTTGTCGTTTGCTGCTGTTTGACAGCTTTTGGGGTCAAATGTTGGGTCCTCCTCAAGGACCCCTAGTGTGGTCCAAGGGGGGGGGGGTCATATCCATACGTTTAGACCCTAAACACTTAGTTCTACTTATATAAACCCTTTTTACAAGATTTAGTTCTGATACGCCACTCAAAAACCTCTCTACAAGGCCTAAGACCACGCTAGATTCAAGTTACTAGTTTCCGGACGGCATGGTCGTTTCTCAACGTTTAAGCACCAACACTTTCTTACTAAGTTAGTTATATTAGATTAGGACTAAAACATCATTTTTATCCCTTTTAAGTTACTAGGCATCATATACGGCTCTAGCTTAGGACGTTAGACTTGTGGGGTGTTACAGGAGCATTCCTTGGTAGGTACTTTCCCCGTGGGAAGAGGGAGTGTAAGGTTGATTAGTTTATCAATCTTAAGCAAGGTAGCATTGGTGTGGAAGAGTACTCCTTGAAATTTACTCTCTTGTCCAAGTATTCTCCATCCTTGGTGTCTAACCCTAGGGATGGGATGAGTAGGTATGTGACAGGTATATCCGACCTAGTTGAGGAAGAGTGCCATACAGTGATGCTCCATAATGAAATGGACATTTCTAGACTTATGGTGTATGCTCACTCTATTGAGGAGTCTAAACTTAAGAGGAAGAGTAGGGAGTTGAAAAGGGGTAGGTCCGATGAGCAAGGTCAACCTAGGTTCAAGAAGAGAGCTCCTAACTAATATTATTCAAGTGCTCCTACGTCTAATGAGGAGAAAGGTGGTGGATCTTAATTTTCTAAACCTCTTTGCACCACTTGTGGGAAGAGGCATCATGGGAAGTGCCTAGCCGGTACTAGTCGGTGCTATGGTTGTGGAAAGCATGATAACCAAGTGAGAAATTGTCCTTCTCTTACGGCTAGAGGAAGGGAGACAAACAAGCTTCTTATGTTGGCCCGGATCCTAATGCTCCAAAGAAGAACCGTTTCTATGCTCTTAAAGCTAACAAGGACAAAAGAGGTAATCCGGAGGAAGGTACTGGTAAGTTTTAGTTCCTTTTGTTGTTTTTCATATTATCCTTAGTTGGGTTTACCCTTATGTGGGGGATGGTATGTTGAATAGTAGGTTGTGGTGAGTGTTGATGTCCTTATCTCTTTCCTTCTATTCTTATTCAAGCTTGAGACCAAGAGTTCCTAGTAGCTTGTTTCATGTTTTGGAGTCTTGTGTGAATATGAGTTTCCATGGTCTCCTTATGATATGCATGTTTTGATGAAGTTTATGTTCATAAGAGAAATTGTGTTTTCATTATTGTGTTCCTCATGTTAATATGCATCTATAATGAGTTGCTTAAATGCTTAATGCGTTGACTTGTTGAGCATGTTTAAATGCGATCTTGAAAAGAGTTGCATAAATTGCCTTATGATGTTGTAATGAGCATGATGTGAGTTGGAGAAGGAAGTTCCTCTAACGAAATGAGAAAATGTTGATGTTTTGTGCATAATGAGTTTGTAAATGTAATTCCTACCTTCTTGTTTGCATTGAGCTTGTGGATGTGGAGTTGATGTTTCCTCCTATGATTATGCATTTATATTGATGTTGCTTGATTGTTGGGCTGCTAGTATTGAGTCATTTTCCCTTAATGTGTGTCATTCAAGGACGAATGTTCCTAAGTGGGGGATAATGTAACGACCTGGAAAATGAATAAGTGAAACTAGAGCCTATGGACTTTGTGTTGGGTTTGTAATGAGGTTTCATGTTGTGTAATGTTATCCCGAGCCTTGTTTGATGGAGTTTAGTAAGACAACGTCAAGGTATGTGATAGACTCCGTAGTGGAAAGACCCTTTTTAATGTTGGTTTAAGGGTTGGAAGGGAAAGTGCCAAGCCAAGGAGGCAAGCCCTAAGCCAAAGGCCAAGGCTGCCCAACCTTGGCCAAGCACTGTCCCAAGTCCACGGACTACTTCACGGTCAGTGGCCTTGACCATGATCCATAGAAGTGGCCGTGAAGGTCACTTGGTGGCATGGGAGGCAAGGCACTTTGGCCAAGCTACTGCCCTAACTTCACGGACCACTCCATGGTCAGTGGTCTTGACCACGTACCGTAGAAGTGGCCGTGAAGATGCCTTAGCATCTTGGGGAATGGAAAGGCAAATGAGACACTGCCCAAGAGGACCACGGGCACCACCACAGGCCGTGGTCCCTTTTCACGATCCGTAGAAGTGGACTTAGTCCCTGACGGGGCTGCCCAAGTAAGGGTTTTTAAAGTAATTTTGTTTTAATGTTTTATTAGGTGGTGTTGATTTTAAATGATTTATATCATAAATATAAATAGTTTTAAGTCTTAAAACACTTCATTTATTCCTTTATTCAAAACATTCAAATCAAAACCCCCAAGTTCTTCCTCTCTCAATATTTCTCTCTCTAACTCAAGGAGGAAGAAGAAGTGAAAGCTAGGGTTTGGATTCAAAGCGGTTTCTTCATCAAATTTCTTGGGGAATCTTAGTAAAGGTATGGTGATTCTTCATCTAGGTTAGCTTTCACCCTAGAGTCAATTTCAAAGAAGTTTTCAAAGTTTTCAAGGTTAATGAAAAATCAAGGGTTTTACTCAATCTCATGGGTTACTTCTTCAAATGATTTAAAATGGTTTCTAATGTCATATAATGATTGTATTGATGTTTAATTGATGATTTATGATGAAAATATTATATGAACCCATGATTTCGCTCAATTCCTAAATTGTGCCTTTATGAAGTGTGTTTGTTGATTATGAAAGCTTATAATCGTGATATGTCTAAATTTCCTGGGGTTATTGAATTATATAATTATCTATGCCTTAATTATGGTAAATTGTTGGTGTGTTTCTGATTTGAGATTTATGGCCTTGAAGGCAAGTTTTGACTAAATTACATGTTGAAGTAGAATTGTGCTAGAGATGTTGATCCACTTGAAAGGTGGAGGTGTGTACTTACTAAGTATATGAATGTGGGTTCAATGAATATAAGGTGATAATGTTGTGAATGTAAATGTCTTATTATTGAAAGCCTATTTTTCAATTTGAAACTCATGTATGATGATGATGTAATGTGAAGTGTTGCCTTCTATATATTGTATATCTTGGGTTGGTAGGTTTAGGCATCCTTTCTTGAGTAATGAATGTGTCTTGACTTGATTAATATGAATCGATAGGCTATGACATTCCTTTCATATATGAGTGATGAATGTGTCTTGACTTGATGGTTATGAATTGATAGGCTTTAGGCATTCTTTTCATAAATGATCTAATGTAATGAAGACTCTAGAATCGATAAGCTAGTGGTATTACTTTCTTAATGAGTCAATGTACCATGAATCGATAGGCTAGTGGCATTCCTTCATGAGTATAAGAATGAAGTAAAGGGCCATGAATCGATAGGCTAGTGGCATTCTTTTCATGAGGACCCTAGAGCTATTCTTGAATGTACCATGGATCGATAGGCTTATAGCATTCCTTCCTTGGTAATGATGTATCATGGATCGATAGGCCTATGACATTCCTCCCTAATGCACTAATGTAATGTGAATGAAATGATCTATGGGAATGTAGGATAAGCACCGAGTGGATATGGTTAGATGGAAACTCTCCAAATGTTAGGTTAGAGTTCCAAGGAACATTTTCCTATCCCATAACTATGTGCCCACATAGGATATTAGCCAGCGGATTTCATCCAAGCTAAGGATTCATCCGAGATAATGTTACCGTTCTACCTTAGGCAAGTGTAACATCTCTTTACTATGTGGGGCTATGTGACACCAGATTCCATGTCTAGCTTGCATGGTCTATGTCGGTTAAATGCTTTTTCCCATCATGTGAGATGTGCATTATGGTTTCTTGAGAAGTTCTATGAAGTGTAGGTGGTAGTATGGGATGCTATCTATGCATTGCACTAGTAGGCTTTGATAGGATCATAGTGAATTCTCTAAGTCTTAATGACTAATGTATGAAAGTCCTCTAAATGAAGCAATTGAAAAATGTTGACTCTTAAATGCTTAATGTGATATGCATGCCATACTTGGGTCACATTATGAGTTATTTTCCCTTGTCATGCCTTATGAAATGTTATGTCTCTTTTGTATGGATATGGTGTAAAGGTGAAAAGGAATGGATGATAAGTTCACTTTTTGGTGACCTTAATGTGGTGCCTTGGTGTGGATGGTGGTATGGGATGCTATCCATACAATGCACAAGGTAGAGCATGTGGGTTACTTGAAGTGAAGGTCGAAGGTAAAGGTAATGGTTTACATAATGATATTGTCTAAATGTGGTATTATGACTTGAATGATGATTATACTTGTATTGTATGTCTTTTATGCTATTGTACATGATATTTCCAAAAAGTGGCATAATGTATGGTATCGAACCAAAATGTCCCTTTTAAAGCATGTTTTTGCACGGTCATCATACTTAGTACATTTTTGTGTGCTAACCCATATTTTTCCTATTTTTTACTACAAGTGTAAGGTTCCGGCAAGTGATTGGTTCTAGCTAGGATTGAAGTGCTTGGATTAGAGTTTTTCCTCCTAAGTACTTGGTATGTCCTCATAGGTCGAGGACAAGGACTCTTATTGTTTCTAGTTCTTTCTTATTTTGAGACTATTAGTTAAGACTTCGATTGTAAAGGGCCATGACCCTATCTTGTTAAAGTTTTGTCTAAGATGGCCATGTGAAACTTAGTCTTCCGCTGTGTCTTTCGAAAGATTTCTATGAGTATTGAATGTTTTGAATCATATGGTTTTAAATATAAAGTTTAATTCCGTACTATTTTCATTATTGAATGCAATGAATGACTATGAGGCTTGTAGAAGACCCCTTCGGGGTCGAATACGTCGTGTTACGACTAGGGGGTGCTCTCGGGTCATGACATTAGTCCATAGAATTATTAATTTTGATGTTAAGAGGAAAGGCTATTGGTGACCTTTCTTATATTGATATTTTTTTGGTTAAATTTGTTTACAAATTTGAGTGAAGTAAAATATAATACTACTAAAGAAATGTCACTTTCTCTCCATATTTAAACTTTGAATGTATTTTGAAATGTTTCAATAATATCTTGGCATTTTGATTTCAAAAAACACAATCTCTATTAATCATTTAAAAACACTTGTCCTATGTTATTTCAATTATAATTGTTTAGTAAAAAACATTAATTTAGTAATATTAACTCTATTTTACAACATCGTATATTATATGATACGATACACATGTGTTGTAAAACTAGTGTGTGTATATATATATATGTGTGTGTGTGTGTGTTTGTGATGCCACATCAGCAACAAATTCCACATATATGCTTGGATGGATGACATATGGCATAAGATGGATGTTTTTAAATTAAATCAAGTAGAGAGGTGTTTTTAGGCTCACAATAATTGAGGGACCAAAGTAATAATTCAATGTAATGACCCTCCAGGTCATTTCTATGTTTATGCCTTTAGTACATCATTTAGGGCGTTCCTATAGCGACCCAAGTAATTTATGGCTTGATGGGACTGACATATCTGTCACCTCGTCGTTTGTTTGGTTTTTATGTGAATTTCCATGTTTTGGAACTTTTTTTAACCTTGAATGGTCATTTTTTTAATCAAAAGTTCACGAAGATAACCTCATAATCCATTTCCTACACCCGCTTTCCCTTGAAATATACATAGTAAACCACTTTTAACTCACAGTTAGTCTTGGCCAAACTCTGCCTAGGAGTTGATCTGTTAAGGCTTATTTTACTTTGACAATTTCATCAGCTTTGGATGGATCATTTTAGCCTAGCAGCATGGTCATCACGACTCTCAAGGTTCTTAGTGCGGTTTATGCAATTTGTCCTTTTAACTTTCAAGTTAAGGCCTAAAGTTTGACCTTGTCAACATTCTTTGTAAATGCACTAAGATGAGAATTTCATCAGTGCCATGATCTTCGAAATGTCAAGTTTGATCTAGAATGACCCTTCGTGTGGATCACGAGGCTTCTAGACTAATTTTGAGCTCCCTGGTGGAGTTTGACTTGAAATGGAGTTAGGTGTGAGACCCATTTTTTTGTCGACATGATGTCGTATGGAAATTTTAACTTCTCTATTGAGTCTGGAATGTCGAAACTGATTGGGTTGCATATCTCAGTTCTGTGTACGAGATTATGAATCAATCCCGAGTCTATGGGCAGAGCCCGGGAGACTTTGTTGAAAACTGCTGGTGCAAGTCACTTTTGCAATCCTGGGCTTGCTTAAGCAACCTTTGCTTTCCAGGCCAGCCATGCGACCCATGTGTTAGCGACCCAGGCGTCTCTTTGGTGTCTAGGGGCTCGCTTATGTGAACGTGTCTAGCTCGGGGAATCCACTTTTAGTACCCTGGCATCGCTTTAGCTAGTCGCAATCAAGGGTCCGCAGAAGCGAGGCCCACCTCTTTGAGGCCAGTCGATTAAGCGGCGTAATTGACCGCTTAAACGACCCTTAGCCAGTCTTTTAACTCAATACTTGGTCGCAAATTCAGACATTATTGCAATCTTAATTTGACAATTTCTTCCCAGAGCTCTGTTTTGAGTTATTCTAAGTGTATTATGTTTGTGGTGATTAGGGCTACACTGTGGACTGATTGGAAAGTAACGTCAATCCCCTTTTGAGGTAAAATAATGTGTTAAGCTGACTACCATAACTTATTGTTGTTCTTAGTAGGTGAATTTATTACATGTGATTGTCTTGGCTGTTCCGAGTCCTGAATTGTGTTCATTTTTGGAACACAAGTTTGGGGGTACTATTTTAAACATGTCAACATAGTCAATTCTAAAAAATCTGGCGTGGGTCCCACAATTCTCGATTGACTGAAATTGTTCCATTTTCATTCTATGTGTTTTTTTTGTTGAAATAACTGTATTGAGGTTGCGATTCTATTTTTGGTAGCGTGGCAACATTTTGAGGCCGTTTGAAAGAAAAAAACTCCAGCATTGTGATTTGGAGCTCGTGCGGTTGGCCTAAAGGTAGACTACGACTTTCCTTCTCTTAGATTGGACTTGAATACGTAAATGCATACTGATCAGAGTGAATTGGGGGCGGGTACGTAGTTGTTCTTATTTTCATTCATAGATACCATGTTTTAGGTTTGATTAGCTCTATTTCGGGTGTAGTACCATTCTAGTTGGGGATTATATGCTTACTTCTATCCTATGAATTGACTTGCATGTCGTTAATTGTTATATTGGAGCATGTGTGGCCTTAGTCTAGGATTAGGCTAGTGTTGCGTTAGACTTGTGGTTCTTGCGGCTGTTAGACATTGTTTTTTCTCCGACGTCGTTTTGGACGGATTAGCTCCCTGTAGACCGGAGTAATAGACTTGAGTTTGACAGGATGCGCCTTAGTTTAGGCATTGTTTCGGCTTTGTCGAGCTTCTATTCACTCTCCCTATTTCTACGATCCTATTATGATATCAGAGCTTTTTATGCTTCGTTGGGCGACTCGGGATTGGAGTGACGCAGACTGGGAGCCATCTACTAATTTCTCGACTCAGGTTTTTATGATAGCAGAGGTTTTTATGCTTCTATTCACTCTCCCTCTTTCATGGCATAAAACCAATTTATATCAATTTCACCCTAAAACCTCAGGTTAATCAATAATACATATATAAATCATACTAAAACAATGTAATTACACCATAAACAACCATTATCCATTCAATTGAGTCAACATAAAATAATACTCACACTTTAAGATCCAAATTGGAAAAAGAGGGAAATTCATGGATTCTGGAAGAATTCATCTTAAAATAGTAAGTAATCATCAATTTGATCACAATATAATGAAATTAAACCATTGAAAACGTTTCTGAAGTGAATCCATGACTTGGAGTGAAAGCCCTAGGTTTGGAGAATTTTACTACTTTGAAATTGAGAGTTTGAGGACTTCATGGGTGAAAGCATTCCATGAATCAAAGACTACCATACCTCAAGTGAAGAAATCCAACAAATTCGAGTCCAAAAATCTTCCTTCTTCAGGCCCTAACTTGATCTTCTTCTATGGAGTTTTTGAGAGAATATTTTTGGGGGTAAAGTTGGTTATGTTTTGGGGTCTTGGGATTTATGAAGTATATGGGTTAGTTAATGGTTTAAAAGTACTTATATAAGTGTATTAAAATAATATAAAACAACCCCACATTAAAATAATTAAACTAGGAATTACTTAAAAAAGACTTACCTTGGCCGAACCTTGGTAGAATTGCAGGCAACACCTACGCCCATGACCCACGGACTGTGGGTGGGCCTACTGGCCGTCCTGCAGGTCCGTAGGTCCATGGTCTGCAACTCACTCTCATGGCCTTGACCCACGACCAAGTGCTACGAGGCGTGGATGGACCTACGCCCAGTAGGTCCCATTCGTAGCTAACTAAATTGGTAGTTTTGGGGTAGTTTGGGGGTTAGGCTGTAGGGTCCTCCTCAAGGACCCTTGGTTGGTCCTTGGGGAATCGTACCTTGACGTTTAACCCCTAAACACCTCGTCCTAGGTATGGGAATCCACTTTACAACATTCACCCACACATCAAACTCTAAAACTCTCATGTAAGGCTCTAGTGTCACCTACTAGTTTTCTGGGTGTTAAAATATCTCCCATTTGGGAACATTCATCCTCGAATGACATTTTTAAACACTTTACGGAATGAAAGACTCAAAACTAGAAGCCCATCATGCATGAAACATCAAAACAATGCATCATTTAAAGGAGAAAACATCAATTCCATCTCAAAACATCATCAATGCAATACAAGGGAGTAGGAACTACTTCTAACAACCCAATATGCACGAAACTCAATATATTTTATTTACATAGGAGGAACTAACTTCTCCAACTAAAATAATGCTCAACACATCATCATGGAGCCAATATGCTGTTATTCTCAAAAGCATACTAAAGCATGTTCATCAACGCATCTCATGAAGTCAAATAGGCAACTCATACCAATGCACAACAACATGAGGAACTTCAATCATAAAAACTCATTTTCTCATAAAACATGAATTTCACCAAGAACATGCATAATTTAAGGAAACAATGGAAAACACATAATTCACACATGACTTCAAAAACAAGGAAATTTTAGAGGAACTACTTACAACATTCAAGACTTCACAATCATGAAACAAGACAAGGGAAACCTATCATTTCAAGCTAAAGGAAGAATAAAAGGAAAGATAGGGATATTGGGAAAACTCATTGGCCCTTGGCCTCCCAAGTAGCACTCTCACCTACAACCCTTACTCAAAAGACCACTCATTCAGACTTTCATGAAAGCAACTTCCTCATTCATCTATTTCTTAACTTGCCGGTCTAAGACTTCTACCGTTACTTCTAAGTTGGATAGATTCTCATTTAATCTTTCTAGCTCACAATCAACCTTACCAACACATCTTAAGATCTCATATGAGACTACCAAACCGGGACTAAACTTCTCAAACTCACTACACCTCTCAAGGTGAGAATTTCAAGCCAATCTAAATCATGAACATCAAAACAACCAATGACCTTGCAATCTAAGTATATTATTGATGAGTTCGAGATTTAGACTCATTTAGGGCTTTATTTATATAGGTTTAGTGTCCTCAAATTCTTATTTTCTACCAATAACTGATGTAAAACCCTTGATTTCCACATATATAGATTGAGGAACAAAGTAAGGACACTAATTTGCAAAAAGGAAGAAAACATGCTGAAAGAATAAAGAAAGGCAAACCTGGTGATTGCTAAGTCTATATGGCGAGTCGCCGAATGGCTACTTGACCGCCTAAAGTTCCAGTGTGCCAAGCCATGAAGGAAAGAACCAATTTGGCAATAGAAAGGAGTATTCGGCGGATCGCCAAGTGGTTCCGCAATGCAGAGTTAGGTCGCCCAAAGTTACAGACCTTAAGGATGCTAAATGACAAGGCAAAAGGGCGATGGAAGTGACCAAAGGGCGGCTCATCGAGTGGTTCGGCGAGCTCGACTTACTTCATCGAGTGACTCTTCGCAACACATTTTTGGCAACTATAAATACATTTTTGAACATCTAGTTTAGTAGGAATCACTCTTTAGAACAATGTATTATTAAGTTTTTAGCTTTGGAGACAGTTTTTTCTAGTTTTTCCTAAGCTTTGAAGAATTGAAGTTTTTCACTTTTGAGAAATTGGAAGTGGGTCTTTGAGATTCTTTGAATTGGAGCATTGTAAGGACGAATTTACACTAACCCAGTTGATGGATAATCAATTTGGTAATTGTTTTTACCTTCTTATGATGTCTAGCTAAACCTAATTCTTGGGGTGTAATTATGTGAATATGGGTTTATTTAGTTTATGGGTATTGCTAATTGTTAGTTTAAATGCTATTTAAAAGTGAGTTCAATCATTAATTGTGGTTTAATTTAAGAATTGTAGTTGCAAATGCAGTTCTACCCTTGTGTTTTTGGCTTGCTCGAGAGAGAGGTTTTAAAACTACACTTATTGATTGATGGTTTGCGGGTATTGGATTGACCTGGGTTCAGCTCGAGAGCGTGAATCCTAAACCCAATTCCATACATTCAGCTCGAGAGAGTGAATCCTAAACCCAATTCCATACATTCAGCTCGAGAGAGCGAATCCTAAACCCAATTCCATACATTCAGCTCGAGAGAGTGAATGGACTAAGGTGTGGGTTGTTCTTATTTTGCATGCTTATTGAGTTTTATACTGACTAGAGATCGTTCACACTTAGAATTTGATGAAGTGTCGTTGAAACGTTAATCAAAATGGCATCGCTGCCGGGGAGTGGAGTTATTTGAGATTCTTTTGGTGAAGTTGAATTTTTTCCTTTTTAGTCATTGTTGAATCTACTTATTTTTAGTTTTGGTTTTCGTGTTGCTTGCTTAGAACAGAGGAAATGAGCATGTCTTGTAGCAACTGTAACCAAGTGGGCCACCCTTCTTAAAAAATGACGATTCTTAGGGAGAACATACTAAATTTTAGGCAATCAGAGGGTGAGGCAATCCATGAGTTGTGGCTGAGATTTAAGGCACTATTGTTGCAATTCCCAACTTATGGAATCCCAGATAAGATGCTACTGGACTGTTTCTATAGAGGTCTTGGTCCTGAGAACAGAGGAGTGGCTGACCAACTTTCTCCGAGTGGTCTCATACGCAACCCTATGCAATAGCAGCCCAACTCCTTGATCACATGACTAAGACCAACAAGGAGACATAGAAGGACCAGGTTTTTTCCACACTGTTGACTTAACTGGATCTCTTGGCCAGAAAGATCATAGAATTGGAAGTACCGTACAAAAAGAAAGATAGGTACATTCCCCTTCATGAGCGTAGAAAGCCCAAGGACTATGAGGGTGGACAAGTAGAAGAGATATTCACACTCATTCTCCACAAAGTCAAAGAACACGACAGAGTGTTGAAAGAGATAAAAGAGAATGTCTCAATGCTAAATCAGATGATTGCTTCTCATTCCATATCTATTCAGCTACTAGAGACCTAAATGGGTCATATGTTGTCTCGTCTCTAGCCAAGACAAAAAGGGGGGTTGCCTACTGATACTATGGCAAACCCCAAGAATGAAGTTTGATTGGGGACTTGCGTCATGCCATGACGTTAACTAAGGCGCTTGTTGGGAGGCAACCCAAGTTTTTAGTTCCTTTCTATTTGTTTTTGGAATAATCGTGTGTTGATTGTGCAGGTTAAAGTGTAGAATGTGTTTGAAAAGTGCAGGTTGGCGAGAAAAATGTCCAGTCGGTGACTCGCCAAAGAGGTCGGCGAGCCCGACTTGGACCGCCGTTGGACTCAAGAAATTATGAAATTGAAGTTTGTAAAGCTCGGCGGGCCCATGGATAAGTCGGCGAGTCCGACTTTGTTTGCCATTTGGACCCCCACATTAACTGGAGGTCCTGTAAAACTCGGCGAGGTAAGTAACCACTCGGCGTGTCGACGAGTGGTTCGACAAGGTCGACTAACATCGGCGAAAGGGCGCGAACTGAACGGTTTTAAAAGGCCAAAGGTTTAAACTTTCAAACTTTTCACATTCCCTCACTTTTAACTTCACACAATCACACCCACACTCTATATTTCCCATATTTTTGCACTTTACCGCTTTTTAGTCATTGATTATGTGTTTGGAGATGGATATTTTGCCGCCTAGATTTACAAATTCATATATTTGGCATTAAGGGTTGGTTTTCCGAACCCCAAACTCGTAAATGGCGGTTGAAGTCATATGCATTGTTATAAATTGTGTTGATGTGTGCTGGGCCTCTCTGAAATCGTAAATGTGTGCTTGTGTACCTATTTTAGTTTTGATTTTGTGCCTCAATTGCCTAAATTGTTGATTTCCCCAATTTCATGCCTTAAAATTGATCATAAATTGTTGGGTTGTGCTTAATTGGTGTTAAGTCTAGTGGGTTAAGTCTGAGTAACCCAAATTGTGCTAAATGACGTGCTTTTCCTAATGATGGAGCGTTTGATGTCATTCGTAAGGGCTAAAGTCGTCAAATGGCCAATTTTGGCCAAACCGGGGGAAGTCTGAGTACCCTAAAGGCATGGGTCTTTTGGGTCTGGGCTTAATTGAGAATGTGTGTGGTTTGATTTTGTTTTTGGGGGCTGCGGGGTTGATTTTGGAAGTTGGGGTTGAGAATAGGCACGTTGGGCAGTTTGGTGAGTTAGGTCGAGCTCGCTGAACCACTCGACGGTTCGTCAAAATCCCCTTTGATCGCCTTCAATTTGAGGCTTTTGTTGTGTTAGTTTTTGTAACTTTCATCGAGAAACCTGAGCTCACCGATTTCACTTGGCGACTCATCGAAAGTCTCCTTGATCGCCCTTTCTGCGCCCCTAACCCCGAAAATACAATATAACTTTTAGTGAGCTAGTCTGTGCTCGCCGAATGATGTCGGTGATTCTCCAAAGGGCCGTGAAAATCACCAACATGCCATTTCTTTGGAAAATTTTTGAGCCAATCCTTTCGAAGAGCCTGATTTGGCTCACCAAAGTGATTCGGCGACTTGCCGATCGGTTCATGTAGTCTGTCTACAATATATTTTCTAAACTTTTCTTAAACTGTTTCTAATATTTTCCAATGTGTGTTGCAGATATGGCTAGACCAAAAGTAACAGGTCGAGACATGCCACCTCGCAAGAGGGCAAATGGAATCACAATAAATGAGGATGCAATTGTATCCTGGGCAAGGGCGACAAAACTTCCTACCACAGGTGGGAAGGGCAAAGGGAAAGGCAAGGCACCTGCTCTTGCGTCACCGGAGGTCAGCTCCGATAGTGACGGAATATACGCCACTCACCTCACCACTTCTGAGAGTGAGGGTGAGCACCAGGATCCTCAGGTGGCAATTTCTGAGCCTGAGGATGATGAGCTACTGATGGCCTGGAGTGCTGAACTACGCTCCGAGAGTATGCATGATCCGTCTAAGATCTGGTTATCCCAAGATGCTACTCGTCCTCTTGTTCCAGACCAGGCTGTAGTCCCTGCACCACCTGCACAGGGTCCTTCTTCCTGGTCTATGAATAGACTGAAGACTGAGGGATTGAGGGCCATCATCAAGGAGAAGAGAATGTCTACTGATGGGGTAATATACAAATACCCAGAGTTTTGGAGCTACTTGAAGTCCCACAAGTTCCAGTTATTCACTATACCCCGTGGCCCTTACATTCCAAATTGTGTCCGGGAATTTTACACTACCTACAGAGAGCTAGTTCCACAAAAGAAGAAGCAGGCTACTAAATTCCAGCCGGTTGATTATGTGGTTGTCAGGGGTAAGAAAGTGTTGTGCGACAACATTAACATAAATGTTGTATTGGAATATACTGACAACATTGCAGATGACTACCAGTGCAGGATCAAGACTAAGTCCTTAGAGAATATGAAAAGATGGTTAGCTCCTCTCATATCTGATGGTACTCCTAGGTGGATCGAAGCTTGAATGTAAATTGAGAAGAAAGACCTCAACGTGGCAGCAAGGTACTGGTTTGGCTTCATCAGTAACACCATTATGCCATCGCAAAATGAATACATCCTCCACCACATAAAGACGGCTTGTCTTGGATTAATCATTGCAAGAAAGCACATAAACTTAGGCATGGTCATTAAAAAGGAGATGGCCATGAGGGCAAAGCAGCACCAAACCTCCTTACTTTTCCGGTGTTGATCACTGAGTTATGCATATGGGCTCGGGTGCCTCGAGATTAGAATAAAGATGTGGAGGTGATTCCCACATCTTCTACTGATATCCGGCACATTGAGGCAGAGTACTTGAAGGATGAGGTGGAGAAGAAGAAGGCAGCTCGGTGGATTCCTCCCCGGTTGTTGATACTGATACATTACCTACAGAGGCAATATTGCCTATTCCGGCCCTTTTGCCTTCAGGTATATCTAGTGTTGTCCCTTATGTGACTCCTAGTTCCTCTACATCTCCCTTGCCTCCTAGGTCTATTGCTACTGTTGCTGCTTCCTGACCTTTACTCACCTAGGTTGCGATACGACATATGGGGCATCTAGCCCATTCTGCTGATAGGCGTGCCTCCAGGATTGAGGCCACAGTCCCTGGGATGATTGAGAGGGCCCTCACTGCTGCTATGACACCTTTTAGTGTGTCTATTAATGCCCTTGCGACAAGGATAGCGGTGTGTGAGTGAGGCCAAGAAGCCACTGATGAGGTGACTACTCTAAAGGCCGTCATTGCTGAATTGAGGAAGGATGTGGACCAGCTGAAGTCCACAGATATATCCATGTTTTTTGGGACTGTGGAGATCCCCGACATGCCAGCTGATACAAATATGCCTACGACTACCACCAGAGATGAGGTTCGAGTTGAGGAGGTAGTTGCTGAGGAGTCCGAAACTGAGACTGATGAGGAGCAACTTGGCATTGATGAAGAGTCTTTTTATGAGGGCTTTACAGAGATTGAGGAGGCCATGGTAGATTCAACCGTGCAGATTTCATTGGCAGACACCACCATGGCTGGATCTAGTGTTGCTGCTACCCGAAGCACTGATGCCCAGGATTCGAGTGTTCCACTGGGCATAGATGCCCTGACAAATGGAGCGACTGTGTACACATGACTCTTCTTTACCTCCCTCTCTATCATTTTAATTGACTTTTTACTGTTTTATTGCATTTGAGGACAACTGCTTTTTTATTTGTGGTGGGGTGAGGTATTTCCATACCTACCTCTTGTGACTTTTGTGTGTATATATTATTGGGTTTTTGTACTTAAATTGTGTTTTGATATTGTGTTGTGGATGTTTGAGCTTATGGCTCCTTGTTTTGAATGCAAATGGTTTTGGACCCTTCTGAAATTTTTTGCCACCTCTTGTGTGTGATTGTGGCTGTTCTTGTGCAAATTTGAGTATCAGTCATGATCAATACCGATGAATTAAATAGTGCTCTTAATCGAACAAAATGAATGGGCGGCTACGATGAGGCCAACTGAAGTTGCATAGACAATGTGTGAACTTTGTGCATCTCGTTGTAACTAGCCGATTATTGAATGAGTCTCTTGTGATGAACATTGCACACTAGCGAATGTGTGGAGTCTTGTTTGATATTGGTGACAATGCCTTGTGTGATGAGCTTACCGTGAACCTTGTGTGATGACACCTAGAATTTGCTCCGTTGGTCCGGTTGACTAAGTGATGCAAGCTCTTGAAATGATCTTAGGCAACAATTTTGAAGAGTGAAACAATTTGACAATATACCTCTTTTGTGGCCAACCTTGTGAGTGTGTGAACATTGTTGAACCCCTTTGAGCCTTGTCCTTTTCTTGGAAGAAACTTGATGAAAATGTAACCCCTCTTTATCCATTCACCCATAATCCTCATGAAGTGTGGTGTGTTTGAATAACCAACTTAGGATTTTCGCCTAAGTTGGGGGTGTGGTGAAAAGAGGAGGAAAATCAAGAAGTGTGAAGAAGTCCCCCTTATACATGGACTTGAAAAAGATGGAACCCCTCCATACAAAAAAAAAAGAGAAAGAAAGAAGAAAAAAAAGAATGAAAAAGTTGTGAAATAAAGTTGTGGAAGTTGCAAAAGAAATGAGGTGTCCGGTATTCCATGAGAAGTGAATAATGGGGTGAATTTTGAGCATGAGTGAAAATGTTGAAAAAAGTGAAGAAAGTGATGTTCATACCACATTTCATGAGGATAACAACCATTGAGCCTAAATGACCATATTTTTACACTCAGCCCCATTACAAGCCTTGAAAAGAACTTTTTGATCTTGAGTGAGCTGAAGCAAATGTTGATTGCAAATTAAGGGCAAACCTATGGGTGAAGTCATGTATGTGTTCATTTTTACACTCAGCCCCATTACAAGCCTTGAAAAGAACTTTTTGATCTTGAGTGAGCTGAAGCAAATGTTGATTGCAAATTAAGGGCAAACCTATGGGTGAAGTCATGTATGTGTTCATCTTTGTGAGTGTGAAAGTTGTATGTGATTACGGAGCTATAAATTGTTGAAGAATTGTATGAATATGAAATCATCTTTGTTGTGAGGGCATTTGAGTACCTTTGTTGAGCTTGAACTTGCATTTGAAGCAAGTATTGTGAACTTGATAATCTTTGATAATGGTGAGTAACAACTTGAATCTTTGAGTGCACAGTTGATCCTTGCATAAATAAGTTGAGTCTTGTTGTGTGCATTCATGATTGAGTCTTTTGTAGCACTGTTTGAGACACCCTCTTTGAACTGTTGAACTTGAGTTTTACTTGAGGACAAATAAAAGTTTAAGTTGGGGGTGTTGATGAGTCCAAAATTTGGACTCATTTAGGGCTTTATTTATATAGGTTTAGTGTCCGCAAATGCTTATGTTGTTCCAATAACTGATGTCAAACCCTTGATTTCCAGGTATATGGATTGAGAAATAAAGCAAGGACACTAATTTGCAGAAAGGAACAAAACGGACCGAAAGAATGAAGAAAGGCAAGCCTGGTTATCGCCAAATCCACCTGGCGAGTCACCGAATGGCTACTTGACCGCCTAAAGGTCCAGTGTGCTAAGCCCTGAAGGAAAGAACCAAGTTGACGATAGAAAGGAGAAGTCGGCGGATCACCGAGTGGTTCCGCGATGCAAAGTTAGATCGCCCAAAGTTACAGACCTTGAGGATGCTGAATGCCAAGGCAGAAGGGCGTTGGAAGTGACCAAAGGGCGGCTCGCCGAGTGGTTCGGCGAGCCCGACTTACTTCGTCGAGTGACTCTTCGCAACACATTTTTGGCAACTATAAATACATTTTTGAACATTTAGTTTAGTAGGAATTACTCTTTAGAACAATCTATTATTAAGTTTTTAGCTTTGGAGACAGTTTTCTCTAGTTTTTCCTAAACTTTGAAGAATTGAAGTTTTTCACTGTTGAGAAATTGGAAGTGGGTCTTTGAGATTCTTCGAATTGGAGCATTGTAAGGACGAATCTACACTTACCCAGATGATGGATAATCAATTTGGTAATTGTTTTTACTTTTTATGATGTCTAGCTAAAACCCCAATTCTTAGGGTGTGATTATGTGATTATGGGCTGATTCAGTTTATGGGTTATTGCTAATTGTTAGTTTAAATGCTATTTAGAAGTGAATTCAATCATTAATTGTGGTTTAATTTAAGAATTGTAGTTGCAAATGTATTTCTACCCTTGTGTTTTTTGGCTTGCTCGAGAGAGAGGTTTTTAAAACTAAACTTATTGATTGATGGTCTGTGGGTATTGTGTTGACCTGGGTTCAGCTCAAAAGAGTGAATCCTAAACCCAATTCCACACATTCAGCTCGAGAGAGTGAATGAATTAAGGTGTGGGCAGTTTTTATTTTGCATGCTTGTTGATGTTCGAGAGAAATCAACTTGATTCGGAGTAAATTGTTCTTGAGAAAGTTTATATCCTCTATAGCCTAGCTTACTCACTAATATCTAGCTATCTTCTAATAGTTGCATTTACCCATTTGTCTATATTAGCCTATAATCAAATCACATCCCAAGAACCCGTCTTATTATTGTTATTTCATATTGCTTGCCTCTGTTTGGAGTTGATAATATTAAACCAAAACCCCCCATTTGACATTTGTGTCACCCCCTGATTTGAATGATGTCTTTATTCGATAATTTCTATTCCTATGACTGATTTGATCATGTTCATACTTCCCTATTGAATCTTGAACATGTACCGCTCCTCGTGGGATTCGACCCCAACTCATTTAGTTGGGTTTTATACTGACTAGCTATCGTTGACACTTATAATTGGATGAAGTGTCCTTGAAATGTTAATCAATTATCTCCCCTTTGGGAGTAAGCCTATACAGACTCTTCTAAGCCTCATTTCTTTCAATTTTAAGGTCGGAGCAAGTTATCACTAATCCTTCACATCCATCACACAAGGTGATTCTAACCCATGGAGGATTACACTTCTACCCTCCTTTAAATGAGTCTACTCACTCAACATCTCTAGGCATCACTTAAATACCACTACTCATCAAATCCTCCAACACCCTAAAACTCATCATGACTAAGTCGGGTTCTACCAACAAACACACATAACCATAATGCAACCCATTTATACCAAAGGATATCATCTAAACCTATCATATCAAGCCTCATCTGGTCACATGGACATAATTGGCATTACTACCAACCTTTTCTCCATCGATCCTTGTAGCATGAGCCCTTCAAGTGGTCATATCCCAAAGACCATCGGATAAGGAGTAGGAGAGAGACCTTAGAGAGTTAAACTCTATGGCACGACTTGGAGAATGAAGAAGTGAGATTTTCCTAACATCAAATAGCCTCCTATTCATAAATGTGGCGTGCTTCACACTATGAACAAGACTCTACTAGATGTGGTTTGAGACAATCCTATAATCATCCTAAAACCTTGTGCTCTGATACCATTTTTGTCACGACCCAGGAGTACCCCCTAGATGTGACACGGCATACAAGACTCCAAAAAGCCTCATACAAGCTTTATAGCATATCATAACATAAGATAATAAAAAATGGTGCGGAAATTTAAAACTTTTTCTTTTACAATCGAAGTCTTTTATAAAACAAGCGGGAGTCTACAACACTATGTATCAAACCATCTACAACACTTGAATAAATCTTTGGGATGCAGCCCATACAAAAGCTCTAAACATAAAATGTAAAGGACATGGTGGTCAAGCCCTTGAATACTATGAGGACTCACCATAACTGCTCTTCTTGATCTACCATGAACCTATCCACAATGATGGAAGTCGATATCGCCAAACCCTACACTTTGTGAAAGATGTAGAAGAAATATGGGTTAGCACAAAAATGCACTAAGTATGATAGCCATTCATAAAAACCTTTGAAAACATGCTAAAAGGGACATTTTAGTTGAATGCATGCACTTTATTAGTTTAAAACTTCACTTTGAAGATAATGTGGAAACCCAAGTCATAAACATAAGACATCATAAACATAAGAGACATCATAATAAGACAAAACTATGACATGGTAGATAACAAACAATAACTAGTGAGTATAAGAAATATCATTAGGAACATATACATAGTCAATACAATCTGGTGTTAGCATGGCATGTGAGCAACACTTCATGAGCCACCTCAAGGCACACTTGTGCAATGTATGGATAAGATTCCATAATCCTACCCACACTAACCAAGTCACTTTAGATCCTCATTCATGTTTGCCCTCTTTTAGTCTCATCCTTAGCCTATCTCTCATAGACTAGGAAACATTCACTTTTTACTCAACCACGTCAAGGAAAGCAACTCATAGCAACAATCCAAGTTAACATACAACATTACAAGTAGCCTTGACATCAAATGCAAATACCATTTAGTCACAAGCACATTCATTACATGAGTCATCTTGACAAAGAGGAACCTACCATAACTACTCTCAAAGCCTACTTGTGCAATGCATGGATGAAGTCCCATACCCCCACCCACACTAAGTAGTACTTCTTGAATAACCATAGTTCATTCTAGACTTGAACTTGTGGGAATTAGCTTTAACCGACATAGACCATGTGAGCATGCATGGACTCCAGTGTCATGTACCACACCGAAAATAGGTGTCCTACTTGCCTAACGTAGAACTAAAATGTATTAGCTTGGAAATGGATCCAATGGCTAAATAACCTACGGGGGCACGTAGTTATTGGATACAGAGATTGCTAGTAGAAACCCAACCTTACTTAATGGGGATCTTCCATCTCATGAGATTAACTTTAGAAACCCGACTTGTTTAATTGACGGTAAAGCCTCTATCTAATTTTCAATATCCACTCGGTGCTAAGCATAATTCGCATGAAGTATTTACTAAATCCTAACTTGTTTCATTAGGATAGCTCATAAGATCATGCGTCAGAATAAACTTTCACAGTCCATGTCTTTATGTTAGGTTCAATTAGGTGAGAATTGACTTTCAACCTAGAATCTTCATGATCGATTCAATTAAGTGAAAACTAACTGTCAACCCAGAATCTTCAATATATGAGGAAAACTTTCACATTATACTCATTGTGTGTTTATGAGAATGAACTTTCAATCAACACAATAATATCATCATAATCATGGAATAATAATGTATAGGTGTGTGTGTGTTAGAATAGACTTTCAACAACACCACAATAACATCAAAGTCATGATCACTTTACTTTCTCAAAAGATGGTCTTAAATCATGATCATACTTTCACAAAGCATGTATAATATCATATATTGTCCCTTTGAGGACCAAAGACCATATTAAATCAACACATGTAAAATTAATTATATTAGACATGGATATAATCATAGTTCAAGTAATCAAGTCATTAAATGCATGATCTCGAATGCTCATAATATAGGTCATGTTCGTGGAGTCTTTCCACAATAAAACCACATACAATTCAACACACTTTATAGCTTCCCTCTTAAAGCTTTAACATCATTAGCTCTAGAATTCATCTTCATACTACAATCCTTACTCTCAAGCAATACTTCACATGATCATCATGTATACCTAATTCTCAAGATAATCTAACCACATGCTTCATCATTACCCAATTATAGTCATATAACATCATACAAACTCAATCTCAATATCACTAAACCATGATCCATCATATAAGCCATAATCTAATCAATTCATGTTTACAACTTTACTTTTAAGTAATTCATCTTTAGTTATAATCTCAAGTAATTCATAAAGTAGTTCATCCATCTTAGAGGATCACACCTAAGACCTCTACTGCCTCTTTAATGGCATAAAACCAATTTCTATTAATTTCACCCTAAAACCTTAGGTTAAACAACAATACATGTATAATCATACTAAAATAATGTAATTACACCATAAACAACCATTATCCATTCAATTGGGTCAACATATAATAATACTCACACTTTAAGATCCAAATTGGGAAAAGAGGGAAATTCATGGATTCTTGAAGAATTCATCTTAAAATAGTAAGTAATCAACAATTTGATCATAATATAATGAAATTAAACCATTGAAAACATTTTTGAAGTGAATCCATGACTTGGAGTGAAAACCCTAGGCTTGGAGAATTTTCTTACTTTGAAATTGAGAGTTTGAGGACTTCATGGATGAAAGCATTCCATGAATCAAAGACTACCATACCTTCAGTGAAAAAATCCAACAAATTCGAGTCCAAAAATCTTCCTTCTTCAAGCCCTAACTTGATCTTATTCTTCTTCTTCTATGGAGTTTTTGAGAGAATATTTTTGAGGGTAAAGTTTGTTATGTTTTGGGGTCTTGGGATTTATGAAGTATATGGGTTAGTTCATGGTTTAAAAGTACTTATATAAGTGTATTAAAATAATATAAAACAACCTCACATTAAAATAATTAAACTAGGAATTACCTAGAAAAGACTTACCTTTGCCAAACCTTGGCAGAACTGCAGGCAACACCTACACCCATGATCCACAGATCGTGGGTGGGCCTACTAGCCATCCTGCATGTCCGTAGGTCCATGGTCTGCAACTCACTTTCATGGCCTTGACCTACGGCCAAGTGTTACGGGACGTGGATTGACCTACGCCTAGTAGGTCCCATCCGTAGCTCACTAAATTGGCAGTTTTGGGGCAGCTTTGGGGTTGATTAATAACGTTTCAAATACACTCCATCCAATTTTAAGAGGCAACGATCGTTAGTTAGAAATATAACCCAACTAAGTGAGTTGGGATCGAATCCCACAGGGAGTGGTACGTATTTGAGAATCAATAGAAAAGCATGAATATGTTTATGTCAATCATAGGTAAAAACAATTGCGAATAAAAGCATGGTTCAAGTTTGGGGTGACACAAGTGTCAAATAACGGGGATTTTGATTGTAATTATCAACTACACCAGCAGCAAATAACACGAATAAAACAAGTAAGGAGATGGGTTCTTGGGATGTGATTGGATTATAGGTTAAGGTAGACAAATGGGTAATTGCAACTAATAGTAAATAGCTGTAAATTAGTGAATAAGCTAGACTTTAGTGGAGATAAACTTTCTCTCGAACAATTTACCCCGAATCAAATTGGTTTCTCTCGAACACCAATAAGCAGCAATTAAGAATAGCCTACACTTTTGTCCATTCACTCTCTCAAGCTAAATGTGTGGAAAAAGATTTAGGATTCACTCTCTCGAGCTGAACCCATGACAACCCAATTCCCATAGACCAACAAATCAGTAATCTTGGTTTTAAAACCTCTCTCTCGATCAAGCCAAAAACACGAAGGTAGAGTTGCATTTGCAACTACAACCCTTTAAATTAGACCACAATTACTGATCTCACTTTCAAACAACATTTAAACTATCAATTAACAATACCTAACAGCTAAATCAACCTATAATCACCTAATCACACCCCAAGAATTAAGGTTTTAGCTAGACATCATAAAAACATAGAAATCGTTACCAAATTGTGTTTCCATCAACTGGGTAAAATTAATTTCTTCTTTACAAAGGTCAAGGTTAAAGAATCTCAAAGACCCATTTCCAATTTCTCAAAAATGGAAATCTTCAATTCTTCAAAGTTAAGGAAAATATTGTCTCCAAACTCTTAGTTCTAAAAGCTTGAAAAACTAATAATAGATTGATAGATACTAAACTAAATATTCAAAAATGTATTTATAGTTACCAAAAATGTGTTGCGAAGGACCATTCGGCGCAGTAAGTTAGGATCACCGATCCACTCAGAGATCCGCCCTTTGGTAAATTCCATCGCCATTTTGCTTTGGCTTTCAGCATCTTCAAGTTCTGTAACTTTGGGAGATCTAGCACTGCATCACAAAACCGTTCGGCGACACGCCGACTGCTCTTTTCTATCGCCGATTTGATTTTCACCTTCAGGGCTTGGCACACTGGAACTTTAGACGAGATCATGGCCATTCGGTGACTCGCCCAATGGGTTAGGCGATCATCAGGCCTTCTTTACTTCATTCTTTCAGTTGGATTGTTCCTTTTTTCTCAGTAGTGTCCATGCTTTGTTCCTCAATCCGAATACTTGAAAATCAAAGATTTACATCAGTTATTGGCACAAAATATGCATTTGAGGACACTAAATCTATTAAAATAAAGCCCTAAATGAGTCCAAATCATGGACTCATCAGATTGTTGCTTTAGTTGCCTTCCATGATGAGTAAGGATGAATTGAGGTTACTTCAAGAAGTATTCCTTATGTTGAAATGATCTATTATGTGCATTGATTATGCCTTATTACTTATTTTGTCTAACTCTTATGTTTATGTTGATGTTTATGCAAGATATCATATTTAGTACATTCATGTACTAACGCATGCTTTTCCCTACATTTCTTATCGAAGTGTAGGGTTCAACGTTCCCGACTCTCATCCCCGTGGATAGGATCTATAGTAGAGGCAGGATTGAAGATCGGTGAGTCCACATAACATTCGAGGATTTGGCCACCATTTCCTTATGTTCTTTTGATTTTAAGTTTTGAACATTGTTGTATGGGTTGTGTCCCAAGAATATTTGTATTAGATGGTTTTGAGACAATTGTATGAGACTTCCTCTTCATTTTATAAAGACTGTGTTGTTGTTGAAAATATTTTAAATTTTACCAATTTTCTATTATCTTGACTATGAAAGCTAAGTGGCTTATATGAGGTCTCTCGGGGTCTTGTAAGCCATGCAAAGGTATGTTCATTTAGGCTCAATGGCTGTAATCCTCATGAAATGTGGTATGAACAAGACTTTCTTTCCTTTCCTTCATCATGCTCATTCATGCTCAAAAGTCACCCCATTATTCATCTTCCATGGACTGTTGGACACCCCATTTTCTTTATACTTTGTCAACTTTACTCCACAACTTTTTCATTCTTTTTCTTTTTCATTCTTTTCTTCTTTTTTCTCTTTTTTTTTTGTATGGAGGAGTTCTCAACATCATGGGTCAAGGGGACTTCTTTGCATTTCTTGATTTACCTTCTATTTTAAACACACCCCCAACTTAGGCTTTTGGCCTAAGTTGGCTTTTCAAACAAACCACAAATAATGAGGATTATGGGTAATGGCTAACTAAAGGTCACAATTTCATCAATTTTCTTCCTAGAAAAGGTTAAGGCTCAAAGGGTGTTCAAGCGAGGTTCACACACTCACATGTTAGGCCACAAAAAGAGGTATAGTGTCGAATTGTTTCACACTCTTCAAAGTTGCCTAAGATCATCTTAAGAGCTTGCATCACTTAGTCAACCAATTCTAGATGTCATCACAAATGGTTCACGGTAAGCTCATCACACAAGGCATTGCCACCAATGTCAAACAAGACTTCACACTTTTGATAGTGTGCAATGTTCATCACAAGAGACTGAATTTGATATTTAGCTAGTCACAACGAGATGCAAAAAGTTCACATATTGTCTACGCAACTTCATTTGGCCTCATCGTAGCCACAAATTCATTTTTGTTCGATTATGAGCACTATTCAAGTCATCGGTATTGATCAAGACTGATACTCAAATTTTCAAGAGAACAACCACATTCAAACACAAACAAGAGATGGCACAATTTTTTTTCGGAAGGGTCCAAAAATCATTTACAATCAAGACATGGAGCCCCAAGCTAAATCATCCATAAAAATAGTGCAAAACCAATTATAGCTCAAAAACCCAATATATAGACATAACAAAAGTCACAAAAGGCGGGCCTCACCCCACCACAAATAAAAACCATTTGTCCTCAAATGCAAGCAAAATAATATCCAAAAGTCAAATAAAAACAAGACCGAGAGGGAGGTAAAGAGGGATCCTGTCTAAACAGTCGCTCCATCTGTCGGGGCATCAATGCCTGGAGTAGTGCTCTAAACTTGGGCATCAGTGCTCGGAGTCACCTCAACAGTATCAGCAACCCTACTAGGATTTGTATTTGCCAACGAAGTCCGCACAACTGCATCGATCATGGCCTCCTCAGTCTCTGTAAGTCCCTCGTAGGAAACCTCCTTAGCAACCTCAAGTTTCTCCTTATCCGTCTTAGCCTCAGACTTAGGGTCAACTGTCTTCTCAACTCTAACCTCATTTTCGGTGGTAGCCGGAGGCATCTCTGGAACATCTGGAATCTCAACCATCCCGAAAATCATGGACATATCGGTGGACTTCAGCTGATCCACATCACTCCTCAGCACAACAATAGCGGCCTTTAGAGCTGTCACCTCCTCGATGGCCCATTGGCCACGATCACACACTTTTATCCTAGCTGTAAGGGCATCAGTGGTAGTGCTCAATGGTGTCACAGCATCAGCCAGGGCTGTTTGAATCATGCCCAGAATGGAGGCCTCAAGTCTAGTAGCACGACGATCGGCAGAATGGGCTAGCTGCCCCATCCAGAGTAATGCAACCTGAGTGAGCGGGGTCCGGGAAACAACAACAAAAGCAGCTCTAGGAGGCAATGTAGCAGCAGAAACACTAGGAATAGCAGAAGGATTAGCACTAGAGGTACGTAAAGGCCTCGGGGTCAGAGTAGGAAACTTCCCCTCTACAGGTAATGTCTGAGGATCCATAACCGGGGATGTATCCACCGGGGCTGCGTTCTTCTTCTCCGCCTGATCCTTTAAATATTCTGCCTCGATCCTCTGAATGTCAGTAGAGGATGTGGGAATCACTTCCACATCCATCTTCGCATGTCTAGGAACCCAAGCCCGTCTGTATAGCTCGGTGATCAACACCGTAAAATGGAGGGAAGTATGGCGTTGCTTGGCCCTCATTACCATATCCTGGGCCATAATCATCCCCAGATTTATCCTTGTCTTCTCGATGATCCAACCCAGACAGGCTGCCTTGGCTAGGCGGAGAATTGACTCGTTCTGGGATGGCTTTATAGTGCTGCTGATGAAGCCAAACTAGAACCTTGAAGCTATGTTTAGATCTTTCTTTTCTATTGGAGCCCCTGCCTCCAACCACTTTGGAGTGCCATCGAATATCAGCGGGGTTAACCACTTCTTCATGTTGTGTAGCATCTTTGTCCTAATCATATGCAAGCAGTCATCTTCAAGTATCGTAGTGCATTCTAGGACAACATGGATGGCAGTAAAATCACACTGCACCATTTTCCCCCTAAAAACTACATAGTCAACCAATTTAAATGCTGCTTCCTGCTTCTTTCTTTGCGGTATCAAGGTCCCATAAGCAGCGTAGAACTCCCGGACCCAATTTGGAATATACGGGCGACTGGGGGCTTGGTGAAGATCTAGAATTTATGAGACTTCAGATAGCTCATAAACTCTGGGTACTTGTCGATGACCCCATCAGTGGATATACGCTTCTCATCAATGATTTTCCTCAGCCCCTCAGTCTTTAATCTGTTCATAGACTTAGGAGGAGCACCCTGTACTGGTGATGCTAGGACCACTGCCTGTGCTGGAGCTGGAGGAGGAGTAGTGGTGGCCTGAGGAGTCCTGATCCTGGACGGATCATTCATCCTTTTTTATTGCAGCTCGGCCCTCTGTGCTACCAATAATTCATCATCTTCAGGCTCTAAAGCTGCAACCTGATCCTCCCAGTGCTTACCCTCACTCTCAGAAGTAGTGAGGTGAGTGGCGTAAATACCGTCACTGTTGGAGCTGGCCTCCTGTGACGTAGGTGCCTTTCCTTTTCCCTTGCCTTTCCCACCAGTTGTGGGATGTTTAGTGGCCTTGATCCTAGATGTAGCTGAATCCTTGTTGATAGATATTCCTTTAGCCTTCTTAGGGGGATGGCATGTTTCTATCGACAACTTTTGGTCTGGCCATGTCTGCAAAAACATCAGAAAAAATGAGAAACACTTCAACCAAAAACACAGAAAAATAGTTGCAGACAGACTCACCGAACCAGTCGGCGAGTCGCCTAAAATCTTTGGCGAGCTAGATTGGGCTCACCGAAAGGATTGGCTCAAAAATCTCAAAAAAATTTGACATGTCAGTAATGGGAAGGCCTTTCGGTGAATCGCCGACAACACTTGGTGAACAAGAACCAGCCCGTCGAAAGTTACAGTGCAATTAAGGATCAGGGGTACAGACAAAGGGCGATCACATAGAACTATCGGCGAGTCGCTGAGTGCTTTCGGAGACCTTAGGCTTCTCGCCGAAAGTTACAAAATCAAACTTCAAATTCAACATGAAATTAAAGGCGAGATGGGGATCTTCCGCGAACCGCCGAGTAGTTCGGCGAGCTCAACCCAGCTCCCCAAATGACCCAACGTGCCTACTTTCAACCCAACTTCCCAAATTCAACCCCACAACCCTCGAAAACAAAATCAAATCACACACACTTCTAATTAAGCTCAGAACCAATACACGCAAGGCCCCGAGATACTCAGACTTCTCTCGGTTTGGTCAAATTTGGCTATTTAACGACTATTGCCCTTAAGAATGACGTCAACCGCTCTATCATTGGGCAAAATTCATCATTTTCCACAAATGTGGGCTACTTAGATTTCACCCGACTAGACCCAACAACATGCAACCATAACCCCACAAATTTTAACCATATTTAAGGCATAAATTCACGGGAATTCAACAATATAAACATTTCGGGCAAGATTATCAAATTAACACAGGCACATACATAAACAATTAAGATCAGAGAGGCCAGAACACGACATTAAGATGAAAGCATTTGCAAATGAGTACAAATTTCTAAAGATAAACTCAGGGTTCGAAAAACCAACCTTAGATGCTGAATAATCAAGATTGAAATGCTAGGCGGCAAAGTAATCCACTTCGAACACACAATCACCGACTCAATTATGATAAAAATGCAATAAATAAAGAAAATACTTTGCTGGTGCGAGTTTTGGAAGATTAAAAGTGAGGGAAAGTGAAGGAGTTTAAAACTTTTGAACCTTTGTCCTTAAAAACCGTCCACTTTTTGCCCATTCGGCGACATTAGTCTTTCTCGCCAATGCCGAATGGGCACTTACCTCGTCAAGTTTTACAGGACCTCAAGTTAATGTGGGGGTCTAAATGGTGGACTAGATGTTGATCGCTGACCTGGTCGGTGATTCACCAAGTTGCTCCTGGGCTTGCCGAGTTTTACAAACTCCAATTCCAAAAATGTCTTGAGTCCAACAGTGGTCCAAGTCGGGTTCGCTGACCTCTTCGGCGAGTCGCTGATTGGACTATCAGCTCGCTAACCTGCACTTTTCAAACACCTTCCACACTTTGACTTGCACAATCACACACCATTATTTCTAAATAAAAAATAATGCGGCAAAACCTTGGGTTGCCTCCCAAGAAGCGCCTTAGTTAACGTCGTCGCATGACGCAAGTGCCCACTTAAGTTCCATTAGTGGGGTGTACCTCATTTTCATAAGGAAACCCCTCTTCTAGCTCTGGTGGAGGTGAGACAACACTTGGTCAATTTGAGACCCTAGTAGCTGAATGAGCATGGAATGAGAGGTTATAATCTGGTTCAGCATTAAGACATTCTCTCTTAACTCCTACAATACTCTGTCATTCTCTTCGACTTTATGTAGAATGAGTAGGAGGACCTCTTCAATTTGCCCACCCTCTTGCTTCTTCATCTTTCGACGCTTGTGAGGGGGGATGTACCTGTCCTTCATTTTCGACATTACCTCCAATTCCATGACTCTCTTTGCCAAGACATCTAGCTGAGTT
Source organism: Solanum tuberosum (assembly GCF_000226075.1). Classification (NCBI taxonomy): domain Eukaryota; kingdom Viridiplantae; phylum Streptophyta; class Magnoliopsida; order Solanales; family Solanaceae; genus Solanum; species Solanum tuberosum. Next base: position 333,644 of record NW_006239377.1, on the reverse strand, counting down.
AAAAATATGGCTAATTCTTGGTCTTTTTATATCTCCTTGTTGGTCTTGGCCACACAATCAAGGAGTTAGGCAGCAGTCTCATTGGAATGTCGCATCAAGCAGCTCGAAGAGAGTTGGTCAGCAATTATTCTATTTTTGGGGCCAAGATCCCGGTAGAAACATTCCATAAGCATCTCATCTGGAACCTCATGAGTTGGGCACTGCTTCAATAGGTTCTTAAACCTTTGCCACAACTCATAAATGGCCTCACCCTCCAATTGCTTGAAATTTAGGATGTTATCCCTAAAAATCATTAATCTCAAAGAAGGGTGATCCATTGTGTCACTATTGCTACCAGATAGGTTCCTTTATTCTACTCAAAACAACAACACAAAAAACCAAAACTAAAAATTAAGTAAGTTCAACTATAACTAACAAGAACAAAATTCAACTTAACTAAAAATTCTCAAGTAACACCACTCCCCGGCAGCGGTGCCATTTAGATTAATAACGTTTCAAACACACTTCATCCAATTCTAAGTGTCAATGATCGTTAGTTGGTAATATAACCCAACTAAGTGAGTTGGGGACGAATCCCACAGGGAGTGGTACGTATTTGAGAATCAATAGAAAAACATAAATATGTTCAAGTCAATCATAGGTAAAAACATTTATGAATAAAAGCATGGTTCAAGTTTGGGGTGACACAAGTGTCAAATAACAGTGGATTTTGATTGTAATTATCAACTACAACAACAGTAAATAACACGAATAAAACAAGTAAGGAGGCGGGTTCTTGGGATGTGATTGGATTATATGCTAAGGTAGACAAATGGGTGATTGCAACTAGTAGTAAATAGTTGTAAATCAGTGAATAAGCTAGACTTTACTGGGGATAAACTTTCTCTCGAACAATTTACCCCAAATCAAATTGGTTTCTCTCAAACACGAATTAGCATCAATTAAGAACAGCCTATGCTTTAGTCCATTCACTCTCTCGAGCTGAATGTGTGGAAAAGGGTTTATGATTCACTCTCTCAAGTTGAACCCATGACAACCCAATACCTACAGACCTTTAAATTCGTAATCTTGGTTTTAAAACCTCTCTCTCTCGCAAGCCAAAAAAATGAAGGTAGAGTTGCATTTGCAACTACAACCCTTTAAATTAGACCACAATTACTGATCTCACTTTCAAACAACATTTAAACTATCAATTAAAAATATCCAGCAGCTAAATCAACCCATAATCACCTAATCACACCCCAAGAATTAAGGTTTTAGCTAGACATCATAAAAACATAGAAATCGTTACCAAATTGTGTTTCCATCAACTGGGTAAGATTAATTTTGCCTTTAGAAAGGTCAAGGTTGAATAATCTCAAAGACCCACTTCCAATTTCCAAAAATGGAAATCTTCAATTCTTCAAAGCTAAGGAAAATATTGTCTCCAAACTCTAAACTAATAATAGATTGATAGATAGATTGAAAGATAATAAACTAGATATTCAAAAATGTATTTATAGTCGCCAAAAATATGCTGCGAAGGACCATTCGACGCTGTAAGTCAGGATCGCCGATCCACTCGACGATCCGCCCTTTGGTCAATTCCATCGCCTTTTTGCTTTGACCTTCAACATCTTCAAGTTCTGTAACTTTGGGCAATCTAGCATAGCATCGCGGAACCGTTCGGCGGCATGCCGACTGCTCCTTTCTATCGCCGATTTGATTTTCTCCTTCAGGGCTTGGCACACTGGAACTTTAAGCGAGATCATGGCCATTCGGCGACTCGCCCAATGGGTTTGGCGATCATCATGCCTTCTTTTCTTTGTTCTTTCAGCTCCCTTGTTCCTTTTTGCTCATTAGTGTCCATGCTTTGTTCCTCAATACAAATTCATGAAAATCAAGGATTTACATCAGTTATTGGCACAAAATATGCATTTGAGGACACTAAATCTATTAAAATAAAGCCCTAAAAGAGTCCAAATTGTGGACTCATCAAGGGTCCTCCTCAAGGACCCTTGGTTGGTCCTTGGGGGGTCGTACCTTGACGTTTAACCCCTAAATACATCGTCCTAGGTACGAGAAGCCATTTTACAACATTCACCCACACATCAAACTCTAAAACTCTCACGTAAGGCTCTAGTGTCATCTACTAGTTTTTCGGGTGTTACAACTAGTGCCCCTGGGAGTTTACTGTTTGGCTAGGTGATGGTTTTATTAGTTCCCCTAGGTACTCTTGCTAATTACGCCGGTGTCTCTGGGAGTGACTGTTTGGCTAGGCGGCCCCAGAGGTTTCTCTTTCTAACTTGGCTAGTTTCCTTGGGAGTCTACTATCTGGCTGGGTGGGCCCATTATTAGGTGTTATGGTACGAGGTTGTTACTTGGAGCTTGAGACCCAGATTACGCTTGTTGGTTCGGGATTCACATTGTTATACATTTATAGTTATCTATTTTGTGTACCTATCGAGCTTATGGGGGACCGTTTGGGTTTTATTTAAACTTTCCCTAAAGTGTACCTTCTAGCTTATGTGGTCTAGTTAGGTTTAGTTTAGCTATACTTAAATTTAGTTTTGGTACGCTCGTGTGCTTTTATTTAAATTCCTCTTTGACCTCTATATGTGTCTAGATTCTATCTTTTCATATTGTCTTTAGCTTTCTTGCTCAGTTGGCCTATGATGCCTATTAAGTACCTTTGTTTTAGTACTCATGCTACGCTCTGCATATGTTTCGTGATGTAGGTCCTAGTACCAGCTACCAGCGGTAATCATTTGTGTCAGCAATATTTTTTGGATGGGAGACGAGGTTGAGCACTTGGCATCCTTGACTTGTTTGGATCGTTCTGTATATTGTATAACTAGTCTTTTGTATTTTGAGACAACTTTATTTTGGTCCACTTTTGGGACTTGTACTCTTCTTTTAGCACAACTCTATACTCATGACTTCTAGGTGATGAGTGGTATATTAGCACTCATTTGAGGCATAATTTGCTCAACAATTAGTGTCCTCAATGCCTAATTATGTCTTATTCTAATGATATTTTTGATGATTTACAACAATGAAGGCTAATGGACAGGGAAAGGATGAATGTTGGAGAGAATGACCAAAAATGTAAAAAGAAGTACAAACTAAGATGATCACCAAACAAGAAAGGCGGATCACCTAATGAGCATGACCTCACCCAAAGTGATAGTGCACAACACTTGTGTTCATCGAGGCAGGTCGGCAAACTCCAAACGAAAAGGCGACTCACTGAATGAGAAAGGGCGAATATATTGACCATCGCCAAAAGCAATATACAAGAAGAAAAAGTGAAGGCTCAAAAGGTGAATTAAGGTGGTACTCAGTGATACACTGAACATGAAAGGCAGACACGACGAGCTCACCAACTGAGGTTCAAACATCGTAAGCCTAGATAAAGAAAAGGCAAGCTAAAGAAAAGAGGGTGATTCACCCAACGTGATCGTCGAGCCCAATTAATGTCGCCCAATGGGTCATGTATAAAGTTTTGGGTTAAATTTTGGGAAACTATAAATATCCCAAAGAAGAGAGAAAAAAGAGAGTTGGATAGTGAGATAATTTACATGAGAAACAATAGTTCTTGTGTATGAAAAAGTGAAGAGAGAAAAAGAACATTACCTTGTGAAGAACACTTTCTAGTTTTTGGGGTATTTCAACTTTGTTCTTGAAATTGACAAATTGAAGTTGAATTCAAAGTGGGTATGCTTCTAAGTGCTGAATTTCATGTTACCCACGGTTGCTTTCATGAAAGGTATAATTTATTTGCTTTTTGTGATGGGTGGCTAAAACCTCAAGATCTAGGGGTGCAATTATGAGGTTGGGCGTTAATTTAATATAGTGGGTATTGTGCTATGCTCTATTTTTGTAATGACTTGGAAGGTAATCTTTGATTTTTTTTATAACATTATCATTTTTATCCCTCCCGAGAGTTGCCCTGAGTTATTTCTGATCAATCGATGAAGTTGGTTTGGAAATTTGAACTATTTGATAACTATGATTATTTAATTGACGTATATTTATTAAATAATTAATTTATTTAGTTGATGTTTATTGGTTCAAGTCTTTAATTTATTTAACACCCTATACCATTTGACCCGTATATATTAAAATAAGTTATTAAAATTTGTCACTTTTAGTACATAATTAATTTAGAAAAGAAAAGAAAAGAAACAAAAGTGAAAAAAAAAACTAACCTGCGGCGTGAACAAATAACAAAAAGGGAACAAAAAGTTGCAGGTAAGAAATTTCCACCGACATTCCATTCTTTTAGAGGCATATGTTGATTACTCTATATAAGAGAAATGTTATATGAAAAAATATTAGGTGGGAAATTAAAGTTAGTTGTTGTATGTTTTTTTAAATTTTTTCTTGAATTTATTTCGGAATTAAAGGCCAAGTTTGGTTGCTAATATAAGTGGGTAATGGTGGGCCAATGATTGGCCATAATGAGCAAATCATTGGTTCATAGGAATTCACTTACACTGAAATTAAAGGGTGTTTTTATAAAATCATTTTTTCCAGTATGGTACTATTTCCTAAGTTTGTTGGGTTTAATTTTTATATTTTTGGTTATCATATTATGATTCAAGTTTTGACATATGAAGATAAGTAGTTAAATATTAGGCGTATTGTATTATACGAATACAATTATATGTGTGCTATTTTGAGGAATAATGACCTTATCCTAGGCTTGAAATTTGAAAATATGAGAGTTGACATGTTAATTGGTATCAAGATTAGGAACTTGATTATAGATTTTGGTGATATTTTTTGGTCTAGGATAAACATATAATAATATGGGTGTTGGTTTAGAAATCTTATTGTGATTATTTATGTGAATAAATTACATTGATTTGGAATCCCACAAAAGGGCAGAAGGTTCAAGTCCCGGAGTAATTATTCGATTGTTTAAGGCAAGTGGATATCTAAACCCTTTTAAGTGTATAAACCATATATTTCCTTGTGGTAAATGTTGGGGAGTAATGAGACTTGGTGATGTATTGACTTGTTCATATTTAATAATTCTAATAATGAAAAAAGATAGTAAAAGATAGCTTGATTATTTATTGATGAGTGATGTGTGATGTGTTGAGACTGATTTGAAAGGTTGATTGATTCATTGTTGATGTTGTACCACAATTTTGTTGTTGTGAAATGTGCATTGATATGGAAATGATCATCTCCTCATTATTTGTGTAAACATGTTTATTTTCCTTATTTCTAAAACAGGGTTGTGATACGTGTTATGTGAAGTGAGGAAGAATAAAGAATTAAAGAGGATGTTCCATTTCGAGAGAGGTGTCGTGCATCGTGATAGATATATTGATTCGAGGGTTATGTCGTACGTTGTGAAAAATATTATGATTCGAGGGACGCGTAGAACATAACGACAAATTCTATTATCAAGAGTTGTGTCGCACGCCGCGATGGATGAATGGATTGATAAGTCCTTCATGGGTCTTAGACTGAGAGACAATGGGTGTGTATCATTAGGTCAGACATGCATTACTATAATTGGCATTACATTTCATTGCATTGCATATCTTTATCAATTGTAAACTTGTGAGTTCTTTTCTATAGAACTTGTGATTGGTGAACTTGATCTTGTGTGTTGCTGATATGTAATTGTTAATGTAATGTTATTGAACTATGTGCAATTGAAATTGTGAACAGTTAGGTTGGACTGGTTTTATGCAAGTTCTATTGTGGAGGTTTGGTTGGAGTGTAAGGAGTACCCGTATTCTATATTATTAGCTTTGGTTTATGAGTTTGCTTGCTGGTTACAGTGTGGTTTGGTACTCACCCCTTGCTTCTACATTTGTGTATGTTACGAGCCCGAATCTTTGTGATACTCTCTACCCTCTTCTTGTTCAAGGCTTCCTGTGGAGATTTGTGAGGTACCTATTTGTCATCTCAGCGGACCTTCTTTCTCCTTATTTATGATCTTGTTCTCTTCTAGATCTAATGTTATTTGAGACTTGCATTTTATTTCAAATCTATTGTAATACATTAGAGGCTTGTGCACGTGACAATCAGGTTTTTGAGGTATATGTAAGTTAAGTATGAATTTCCGCATTATTTTATAGTATTAGACTTTTATTCTCACTTTACTTTCGCATTTATCATATTATTTGAGTTTTAGGCTGACTTGTGTTGGTAGGATAAGGTGAGTGCCATCACGTCCATTTTGGATCGTGACAATTTTGCTGCTGTTCATACATGAATTGAGGCTAATTAGAATGGGGTTAACTTATGGGTTAAGGTTGTAAACTTCATTCCTACTTTCGATCTTCGGTCGATGCTCGAAAGAGATTGATTGGAGTGTATAATTAGTCCAATACTAGCAATTTAGATTTGATTTATGTAACTTGTTTGAAAATAGAGGTTATGGGTCGGATCTATTTGCTTTATTTCTACATCGAAAGAGAGAATAAAGTAAGGTATTGGGTTTCTTAGTATAGCATATAGATGAGGCCAAAAGGAGATTCTATGCAAGGATGCTATGAGATTGAAAGAAGATTAGTGTATTCAAAGATGACCTAGCCTATTCATGAATGTTCATCACTATAGAGCAACACAATTACCCCTATGTGACATTGATTTCCAATCCCCACACCCCTAGATTACTTGTTAATTCTTAAATTCTCTGAAATTTTAGTTTAACTATGACCTTTGGTAACCAAATCTTTTTGTTAAATTGGTGGAATCATCCACCACTAATTTTTACGATTACAAATGAATGATTTTACAATCCAAATTTCATGATTAAATTCTCATGATATACCATTCTCCTTGGGATTCGACCCCGGTTCTTAGTTGAGTATTTTTATTGACTACAACCGTTGTCTCTTTTAATTGGTTTTAAAAAGAGTACATTTAAGTGTTATAAAAAATGGTGCCTCTGGTGGGGAAAGGTGGTTGATAATTCTATTTGAGAAATTAGTTTGTAATTTTTTTTAGTTGTAGTAGATTGTTGATTTGTGTTGTTGTTAGCTGATTTTTAGGTCTAGTACAATAAGTGATCATGGTAGTGACAATGATATTCATTATTGTCAAAACGATAACATGGGGGATTTGAATGATATGAATGTGAATATTTTTCAAACCACAAGAGTCATATAGATACCTCCCAGAGCCGGGAGGGTTGTTTTTCATGTAACCTAAACAATGCTACAATTGCTCCAACTAAGAGGAATGTTTGGGGGTTTATCTCATGAGGATCCCCATGAAAACCCTAGGAATTTTGTGGAGGTGTGTGGACCGTTTGTGTTCAAGAACCTCTCTCATGAGTCTGTGAGGTTGAGGTTATTCCCATTATCTTTTACGGTTGACGCTACAAGATGGTTGGCGGAATTACCAAATAACTCTATCACTTCTTGAGAGGAGTTGAATGAAGCCTTCTTAGAGAGAAGTTTTTCCCTCCTTTGAAGATAGTGAAACTTAGAACCCAAATAATAAATCTCAAGCGCATTGGAGGTGAACCTCTACATGAAACTTCGTTGCGGTTCAAGAAATTACTCTTACAATGTTCAACACATGGTGTTCTGGACAATTTGTTTCTGCAATACTTCTATTACAGCCTTGATTCAGTCAACAAAGGTGGGGTGATCAGTTTGTCCAAGGAAGATTAATGACTGTCAGCCTTGATTCTGGACATCTTTGCCTTACACATTGTAACTTTGGGCGATGACTGTCAAGTCCGATGTTCTCACTAGGTGTATCGCCTTTTCTAGTGGAGTTCACTAACCTTCCTTTGTAGCAACAAGTGCCTTGCACTGTCAGATTGGGCGAGTTCATGCTCAGTAGGCGATTCACCCTTCATGCTAGGCGATTAATAACATTCACTTTGCACTTCTTTTTGCATTCTTGGTCCTTCTTTCGAACATGCCTTGTCCAATTGTCTTCATAACTACAAATTATCAGTATTCTATTAGAAAAGGACAAAATTAGGCATTGAGGACACCAAATATTGAGCTAAATGGACCTTAAATATGTGCAAATCTACCACTCATCAACACCCCCAACTTAAACTTTTGTTTTTCCTCAAGTAAATAAAGAAAACAAAAAGATCAATAAGGGTGTCTACAATAGTACTCAATGAGAGCTAGCATGCAAGTGCCATAACAAGAATACTCTCAATAGTATGTTGATGTTTGCGTAATCAAGACACAACTTCTGATGCAAGTGTCTAAGATCGTACAATAGTTTAGTAACCCAACCAAGGGGTTGGGATCATCCCAAGAGAATGGGTTTTGAGAATTTATAGAAAATAAATTACTTTCTAACTAGTCGTAGCTAAAGACATTAACTAGTAAAACATTGTAATTAAAGGTGGGGGGGGGGGGGACACAAAAGTGTCAATTAAGAATGGGGTTTTTTGTCACTAACAAGTAAAAATAGCAAAATCAACAAGAGTTTCTAAGTAATAGAGAGGGGAGTCCTTGGGGATGTGACGGGAATATGGGTTAAGCTAGATTATTGGGTACCTGCTTTCGATAGAAGATTCATAGAGTAATTTTTACTAGGCTAGACTTTAAGGGGGATAAGCTCTCTCTCGAGCAACTTACCCCGTTTCAAATGTGTTCCTCTCGGAAACCCATTTGCCGCATGAAGACCAGCCTACGCCTTAACCCACTCACTCTCTCGAGCTGAGTGTGTGGACATGGGACTAGGGTTCACTATCTCGAGCTGAACCTCATGTCGACCCACTCACACTAGGATCAATCTAGTGGTTTTAGTTTTACGACTTCTCTCTCGAGCAAGCCAAAAACACATAAATAAACTTGTATTTGCAACTACAAATTAATTAAATTCATCCACAACCACTAAACGAAATCATATTTAAACTACAAATATACTATCAGCAACCAAGACCCAACAATTATCTTAACCCGTATTCGCTAAATCACACCCCAAGAATTAGGATTTTTAGCCACATATCACGAGATAGAAATTTATACCTAAATGAGATTGCATTCAAGTGGGTATGAAGATTTAAGTCTTGTTACAGGCCAAGGATGAAGAATCCAAGAGACCCAAGTCCAAATCTTTGGAGATGAAACCCTCTTCTTCTTCAAGTCTACTAAACCCTCTCAAACTTAAGAGCAAAAATATCAAAAAATACTATTCTCTAAGTGAAAATTATAATAATTGTTCCACACTAAAACTAAAAAACTCTAACTAGTATTTATAGTTATCACAGATTTGTGCTGCAGCGGATCGTTCGGCGTCATTAGTTGGAATTGCCGAACAACTCGGCTATTCTCCCTTTGGTGTAATTCATCGCCGTCTTGTACCAGCCTTCAGCATCGTCATGCTCTGGGTTATTGGGCAGCATAGTACTACTTCGCAGAACTGCTCGGCGATGCGTCGACTGCTCCCTTTTTCCGCTGACTTGATCCTTTCCTTTAGGGCTCAGCACACTGGAACAAAAGGTGAAGTAGGATCCTTCGGCGACTCGCCATGTGGACTCGGTGATTTCCAGACCTTCATTTCTTTATTTTTTTCAGCCTTTTCGATCCTTTTTTCGACGTAGTGTCCGTGTTCTCCTTAAAACTTCAAATACCTGAAACTTAAGGGTTTTCATCAGATATTGAGATAAAATAAGCATTTGAGGACACAATTCTATTAAAATATAGCCCTGAATGAGTCCAATTTGTGGACTCATCAACACCCCAACTTAAACTTTTGCTTGTCCTCAAGCAAACTCAAGTTCAGCAGTTCAAAAAAGGTGTCTCGAACAGTGCTACATAGACTCAATCATGAATGCAAACAACAAGATTCAATTTACTTATGCAAAGATCAAATGTGCACTCAAAGATTCTAGTTGTGACTCACCAATATCAACAAATCTCATGCTCAAAATACTTGCTTCAAATGCAAGTTCAAGCTCAACTATAGTGTTCAAATACCCTCACACAAAGAAAGATTCCATATTCACACAATGGCTTCACTGTTTAAAGCTTTGGAATCAGATGCAACACTCACACTCACGCAGAAGAACATAATGCATAATTTCACCCATAGGTTTGCCCGATTTTCCAATCAACATTTTCTTCAGCTCACTCAAGATCAAAAAGGTCTTTTCAAGGCTTGTAATGGGGCTGAGTGCAAAGGTATGGTTATTTAGGCTCAGTGATTTTCACCCTCATGAGATGTGGTGCTCACAACACTACCTTTCCTTTTTCCTTCATCATTTTCATTAGTGCATCATAGGTCATCCTACTATTCGCTTCCCATGAATTGTTAGGAAACCCCATTTGTTTTGTACTTTATTCCACAACTTTCTTATGGCGGGGTTCAATTTTCCTCAAAACCATGGGTAGGAGGGACTTTCTTGCACTTCTTGATTTGCCTTCTCTTTTCACCACACCCCCAACTTAGGCTTTTGGCCTAAGTTGGCTATTCAAACTAACCACAACTTCATAAGGATCATGGGTGATGGATTAAGAAAGGTCTAGTTTTCATCAAGTTTCTTCCAAAGAAAGGTAAGGCTCAGAGGGTGGTCAAGAGAGAATCACACACTTACAAGGTAGATCACAAAAGAGGTATATGTCAATTTGGCTCACGCTCTTTGAAGTTGCCTAAGATCATATCAAGAGATAACATCACTTAGTTGACCGAACCAACGAGGCAAATTCTAGGATCTATCATGCATAGTTCACATATAAGCTCATCACACTAGGCATTGACACTATAAGTTAAACAAGACTCCACATTTTCGCTAGTGTGTAATGATCATCATAAGAGACTCAATTCAATAGTAAGCTAGTCATAACGAGATGCAAAGAGTTCACATATTGTCTATGCAACTTTATTTGGCCTCATCATAGCCGCGCATTCATGTTCGTTTGATTGTAAGCACTATTCAAGTCATCGATATTGATCAAAACCGAGACTCAAATTTTACAAAAGAACATCCACGTTTAACTCATGAGGGGTGGCAAAAATATGCGAAAAATTCAAAATTTTTCAGAAGGGTCAAAATTGTTTTGCAATGTAAAATAAAAGGAGTCGTGCTCAAACATTCACAAAAATAGATAAAACACAATTTTTTAAAGCGGAACAACCCAAATATATACACAAAACATAACTATCAACACAAAAGGTGTGGGCCTCACCCCACCACAATTAAAAAGTACTTGTCCTCAAATGCAAATAAAAGTATCAACAGTAAAAATATAATAAGACAGAGAGGAAGGTAAAAAAGGGTCCTGTCTATGCAGTTTCTCTTTATCGGGGTCTCAGTAGCTGGTGTAGCAGTCTGTATATAGGCATCAGTGCCCGGAGTAGCCTCAGATGGAATAGCAGTGCCAGATCCACTAGAAGCTGTTGTGGACGTCTCAGTCGGCAATGTCTGGATCACCAGTTGCACAAGTGTCTCTATAAGATCTCGCAAGTCTCTGAATATGCCCTCATCTCTGCTCTCTTGTGTCTCCTCAGCATGAACTGATATCAACTCCTCGTCGGTATCTTCATCCAACTCTATATGTGCTACGCCATCCCCCTACATATCTCCGGTGGTCTCAGGAGCATCCTCATCATCTACCTTCTCTAATGATGAAGTGAAGTCAGTAGACTTAAGATAGTCTACGTCCTTCCTCAAATTCACAATCTCGGCTTTTAAAGTCGTCACCTCAGAGGCCTCCCCCTTTCTGCTCTCACAAGTAATAACTCTCACTGTCAAGGCATTAACAAAAGTTTGAAAGGGGGTAAGTGTTGCTAGTATGGCCCTTTTGATCATCTCCGGAACATACCTCTCCAGTCGGGTGGCTCTCACATCAACTGAATAGGCCAACTTCCCCATCTTCAGGATCATGGCCTAAGTGATCCTGACAGGATGGGAGGATGAGAAAACACATAGAGCCTGTGAAAAAGAGGAAGAAGCAGTAGGTATACTTGGGGCTCAGAGGCCGGAGTACTCAAAGATGCCTCTGCTGGTAATGAGTCAATATTGACCTCTGGAGAAGTGTCTGCTGGAGCTGCTATCCTCCTGTCAACCTCATCTCGAGTGAAATCGGCCTCGATACGTCGGATGTCTGTGGAGGATAAATGGATGACCTCTATATCATTCGCAGGTTCCCAGGGTACTCCGGCATACCGACATAACTCAGTGATCAAGATCAGGAATGGCAGAGAGGTAAGTCTCTTCTAGGCTCTCATGGCCATCTTCTGCGATGTCAGCAGTCCTAGGTCGATCCGCCTCTTGGCCATGATAGAACCAAGGCAAGCCGCCTTAGGATGGCGCATAATAGACTCATTCTGGGATGGCATGATAGTGCTGCTGATGAAGCCAACCCAGAACCTGGAGGCGATGTTCATGTCCCTCTTCTCAATGGGAGCTCCTGCATCCATCCACCTCGGAGTGGTGCAAGAAATCATAGGAGCCAACCAAACCTTACAGTCATCCAGGGAATGAACAATCGGCAACCCCTCGTAAGGGAGTGCAGAGTGTAGCAGTCTACCTAATACATCATTAATATACTCGCTGTGACACTCCACCTCCTTGCCTCTGACCATGACCGACTTCACCAGTCGAAACTCACTTGCCTTCTTCTTGTTCTTAGGCACCAACTCCCCATAAGCAGTGTAAAACTCTCTTACCCAGGAGGGAATGTAGGGGTCTCGAGGCCGTATGAATTTCTCGAATCAATGGTGTCGGAGAGTTTCAAGCACATCAGGATGCTTGCCTTCTAGGCCCTCCAAGGATAGTAACTTCTGCTCTATGATGGTCCGTAAACCATCACCTTTCAATCTATTTAATAGCCTTGGTGGAGGAACTATAAGAAGTGCCGGAGTTACTGAGGGTGCCTGTGCTGGCACTGAGTCTGTAGTAGGAGGAGTGGCAGCTGAGGGAGTACTGGCGGTTGTGGACTGAGATCTGGCCCAGAGCGCATCCCTTCGGTTGATCAGAGGCTGTTCATCCTCTGGTTCAGAGAAATCTGGCTCAATAGCTGCTCCCTTCTTTGCTATATGTTTTTCCGTTTTCCTGTTATCTCCCGATGGGAGATCTTACTTTCTTTTATGTGAAGGACGTGATCCTCCTTCATTTATCGTAATGCCCCTTGCCTTTTTCTGAGGTGGCTTGGTGCGTACCATATCTGCAAAAGATCGAGAAAAAACTCAAATGCAAGCACACAAAAGTTATTGCAGACAGACTCACTGATCCAGTCCACGAGTGGCCAAACCTCTTTGGCGAGCTGAGTCAAGCTCGCCGAAGGGATTGGCTCAACAATTAAGGCAAATTGGTGATGGTAAGGTCCTTTCGGTGACTCGTCGACTACTTTCGGCGAGCATGGGTTTGTCCGCCGAAAGTTACAGTTTATGAGGGTTCCAGGGATGCAGATTAAGGTCAATGAGAATAATTTCAGCGAGTCATCGAGTGCTCTCGGAGCCCAAAAACTTCTCACTGAAAATTATATATTCAAATATCAATCAAGGCGCCAAATCATCGGTGAGATGGGGACATTAGGCGAACCACCGAGTCGTTCGGCGAGTTCGACTTAGCTCGCCAATCGACACAACATGCCTATTTTCGACCCATCTTCTTGAATTCAATCCTGCAACCCCCGAAAATCAAATCAAAACGTGCACTCATGGAATTCATACAAGACCCATACTACCCTTTACCCCGGGATACTCAGGTTTCTTCCGGATTTGCCGCATTTGGCCATTTGATGATATTTTCTCTTAAAAGCGGCATCACCCGCTCTATAATTAAGAATTTTTTTGACATTTTAGCACAAACGTGGGCTACTTAGACTTCACCCAATCAATCTAACAATACGCAATAATGACCAATTCATTAAAAAGCACAAAGGTTACGGTTATTTGATAGTCAACCTATACGGGCAGGATTTCTTTCAAATTAAAATAGGCAATTAAGGATTCTAATCCTACCAGAGAGACCCAACACACATCAATATGATACTGTTACTGCAAAAGAGTTCAAAATTTTTAACAATAAACTCAGGGTTCGTGAACCAACCTTTGATGCCGATTAAATTGCTATTGAAAAGCTAGGCGGCAAAGTATTCCAACTTTGAGCACAAATCAACAAACTAAAATGCTAGTAAAGGGCTAAAATAAGGAACATACTACCTTAGTGTGAATTTAGAAGGTTTAAGAGCGAGGGAAAATGAAGAATTTCAAATTTGAAGTTTCTTGGCCATTATAAGCCATCCAGTTCGCGCCTGTTCGGCGACGTTAATCGCACTCGCTGAGTGATCACTTGCCTGCCGATTAATAAAGTTCTTTTCAGTTTCTTGGGGGACAAGACGACGATCTATATCGAGGTCGGCGACACGCTAAACTGCTTTGTAAGTCCGCTGAGTTTTACAGGCTCTGACTCAACCTTGAATTGAGCCAAACGGCGGTTCGAGTCGGGCTCGCAGACCTCTTTGGCGATCCGCTGACTGACCGTTTTCTCGCCAATCTGCATTTTCTAAATACTTCCGACATTTAAACCTGCACAATCAACACACCATTATTTCTAAAAGAAAAATAAAGCATTTAGGGTTGATGAAGATGCGAGATTAAAATTGCTCAAGTAGCAACCAACGGTACCGTCGACGGACCGTAGGTCCATCCACGGACCGTGGATGGGCAGTCGTAGGTCTTGGCCTGGGAGATGAGTTTCAGTAACTCAAACCATGGAGTGCCAGTCCACAGACCGTAGGTGGTGTATCATAGGTGGAACATTAGGGAAGTCTGACAACTGTGGAACCACAGAGCAAGACGACGGACTGTAGGTTGACCCACGGTCCGACCTGCACAACTGTCGATGTGGATCAGAGAGTTGAAGGTTCCAGTACCTAATGAAATTTTCTAACTTTTGAGCCACCGAGGGGACCTACAGACCGTCGGTCGACCCATGTTCTGTAGTTCGAACCGTCAACTGAAACCGAGTCCAAGCCTATTATTTCTTTATTTTGTTTCCTTTTTATTTAGGACTTGTTTTCTATAAATATGGGATATAAACCTCATTTTTTGAGGTTAGAAATTATTGTATACTTCTAAGATTGTGTTTTTGGGAATTAATTTGCAAACTCTTAGAAATTAATTTTCCGGAATACATTTTATAAGATTTTGACTTTGAATTTCAATTGAAGATTTTGGGTTTCATCAATTCTTTTTGTAAGTTCATGAATTCTTTTTACCCAATTATGAATTGTGTTCTTTCAAGAATGAATAGCTAAATCCATAACTAGGGTTGTGGGAACCATGAGCAATTAACAAAGTATGAATAATAATTAAGTAATTCTTGAATAGTGTTTATGCATGTATTGTTAATTCTTTCGCTTAGAAGTCTTTTTAACGGTGTGCAATGTTAGAACTCGCCTTGTTGCTACTTGCCGAACCAAGGAGGTAGTTAATGAGAAAAGAATAAACAACAGAGATTGAGTGGATACTATCTAATAGTCTAATGTCAATTGGTGCGAAGGTGAACACTAAGCCATACATTGATGTGATGTCTAATCAGAGGTAAAGGTAAGGTTTAGTAAAGTATACACTCATAGACAGACCAAGGTGCATAGTCAAATTCCCTATTTGGAGGACCAATCACTAAGAGATACCTAACTAACAAACTTTTCATGTAAAACACTAGGAAATGATTACTATTATTAGGATTACTGCGTTAAGAGCTTGTGGGGAACACATATGCTCTAGTTTCTCTCTCATATTGATAACTCAAAGTTTGAATCTTGCTTACTTTTACTTAATCAACAATCTGTTACTTGCTTACAACAACCCCCCCTCTTTATTTACTTGTCTCGGAAATAGTTTGACTAAACAGATATAATAGTGAGTTAAGTGTACGTCTAAACCATATTCCTTGTGGGATCGACCCCAACCTACAAGTTAGTTTTTTTATTTGACAACGATCGCTTATAATTCTTTAGGGAGGTGTAATTTGAGCGTATCACGTACTATCAAATTTTTTGAAGACATGTTATGAGCTTGTCTGATTGATTATAAGGGAAATTGAGATGACCATTTTACATTGATTGAGTTTTCTTATAACAATAGCTATCAATCGAGTATTGATATGGCTCCATTTGACGCATTATATGGTAGGAGGTGTAGATCTCCTATAGATTGGTTTGAGTTGGGTGAAGTTTCCCTAATAGGTCCCGAGTTGGTACATGATGCCATATAGAAAGTTCGACTTATTAGAGAAAGGTTGAGAATGACTCAAATTCGGCAAAAGTTCTATGCCAATGTTTGAAGAAGAGATCTTGAGTTTGATGTTCATGATTAGGTTTACTTTAACATTTAACTCATGAAGGGTGTAATGAGGTTTGGTAATGTCACGACCTCATTAAGCATTAGTCAAATTAAGACATAAGGCATAAGCATAATCAAGATATAATAAGCATCATAATAAAAGAGGAATACTTCCTTAAGTAACCTCATTTATCCTTAGCCAAGACATAGGTCATCCGTCTCTAGTCAAGCTCAAATTATGGAAGGCATATATAGCAACACTCAATCAAATCATCTTCATAACATAATCGCATTATTCATATATACTTTTAAAGACACAGGGATTCGCCTCTATGCCTAACTTATAAAGGCTAATGGGCATTTGCCTCCTGCCTTAATTACTTTAACACTACGGGTACTCTCCTCCACAATCACATCTTATGACACGGGTAATCGCCTCCACATAATTTAAGAAGGATCATGGGTACTCGCCTCCATGTCCATTAATCATATTAAGAATGTGGGGAATCACCTCTTGTTCAATTTTAAAGAGTAAGGGAATCATCTCATATAAATAACACATGGAAGTCATGGGTAGTCGTCTCTAGCCTCATCATTCATTAAGCATTTTAGTCTAGATTTATTTTAGGTGAGCAATCCTTTCAACCTAGAATCGTTCATGTGAGTAAACCTTTCACATTCATTGAATCAGGCTTATGATTTCATTGTAGGAAGTATCCCTTCAATACTACAACATCAACAATCAACAATTAATAGTCTAGGCTTTAATCTCAAAGCACTACATCATATTAATAATATATGCTTCAGTCTCAAGCAATTCTAATCAGAATTCTTCAATCCTATAAGAAGATATCTTGCCCATAAAGTTTCCATTCATGGCACCAACCCAAATCATATCAATTCTACCCTAGAATCATAAGATAGGCACGAGTACATGTAATTTCATCCTAAAAACATGTAATTCTATCAATTCAATCATAAACAATCATAATATACTCAATCGGATCAACATTCATCATAACCCACAACATTAGAAGAAACCCTAACTAGAATTGGGGAAATTCTTCCATATATTTGGACCATATGAAAGAAAACTCCTCAACAAACCTTATAAAGTAACAGGCCAAACCCAAGAAACTTCTAATGTCTATCGATGATAGAGGTCTAGGCCAACTCTTTACCGCATCCATTTTCTTTGGATCTACCTCAATACCCTTGCTTGAAACTATATGGACAAGAAAGGCTACAGACCTTTACCAATATTAACATTTACTAAACTTTGCGTAGAGTTAGCAGTCGCTGAAAATTTTCAATACAATCCTCAAATGGTCAATATGATCATTCTCACTCCTCGGATAGATCAAAATATCACAATTACGAATATATCAAGGTATCTTCTAAATAACATATTCATCAAATCCATAAACTTTGCCGGGGCATTAGTAAAACCAAAGGACGTTACCAAAAACTCATAATGACTATATCGGGTTCTGAATGTCATTTTCAGAATATCTTCCTCTTTCACCCTTAATTGGTGATAACCCGATCGGAGATCAATTTTGGAGAAATAACTTGCCCCTAGATGTTGGTCAAATAAGTCATCTATTCTTGGAAGAGTATACTTATTTTTGATGGTTAGTTTGTTCAACTGCTGATAATCAATACACATACGGAGCGAACCATCTTTCAACAACACCGGAGGACCCCATGGAGAGATACTTGGTCAGATAAAAATCTTATCCAATAAGTCCTTCAACTATTCTTTTAACTCCTTAAGTTCCGCCGGAGCTATTCTATACGGAGGAATAGAGATAGGTTGGGTATCGGGGAGAAGGTCAATCCCGAAGTTAATTTCCCTTTCGGGATGAATACCGAATATATCATCGGGGAAAACTTTCAAAAATTCTTTTACAACTGGGACTGATTCAAGAATAAGAGTTTCAGACTCCACATCCCTCACCCTCACTATATGGTAGACATAACCCTTTGAGATCATTTTTCTAGCTTTAAGGTAAGAAACAAATTGACCTCTAGGCATATAATTTCTTCCCTTCCATTCTAGGATAGGTTCATTTGGAAACTGAAATTTGACTACTCTAGTCCTACAATCAAAAGAGGCGTAACAGGAATGTAACTAATTAATCTAAGGATGACATCAAATTCTATCATGACAAGCTCTATCAAATCAACCAAGGTGATTCTATGGGATAAGGAAACGGGACTTCTTCTATAAACCCTCTTAGACACCATAGAATCACAAACATGGGTAGAGACAGGAAAAGGTTCTAACAATACATCGGGTAGCATATCAAATCTCATGGCTACATAGAGTCACAAATGACAAAGTAGCACTGGGATCAACTAAAGCATACATATCTATTTGAAAAGGTTTTAACGTACCGTTCACCACATCCGGGG
The DNA here is from genome assembly GCF_000226075.1 of Solanum tuberosum. Taxonomy (NCBI): domain Eukaryota; kingdom Viridiplantae; phylum Streptophyta; class Magnoliopsida; order Solanales; family Solanaceae; genus Solanum; species Solanum tuberosum. Next base: position 315,002 of record NW_006239377.1, on the reverse strand, counting down.
AACTCTCTTGATCACCTCTAGTTTAGAGAGCATAGAAACGGTTTTGCTTAGTAGCATTCCAACCCAAACCACTTGGACCGGATGAAGGATATGGTTGAGCCCAACGACGACCATCTCCATCATTCTTAGCAACCGAATGACAATTCCTTATTTTCTGATATGTATTTCCACTACAAAAGCAAACATTAGAACTCGCTAGAAATTTCCTCTCATGATTTCTCCCACATTTAGCACAAGTAGGAATTGAAGACCAATTACCTTCTCCTTGAGGTTTTGGGTTGGACACCTTCTCATTATCATGCCTTGGAGGAGAACTAGAGTTACGTTGCTTGGAGAACTTTTGCCAAAACCTTGAACGACCCCGTCCACCAGAACTAGAATATGAATAGTTACCATCATCCACTCTTGCTCTCTTTTCCTCTATAAATCTTTCCTTGAGCTTTTATTCCTCAATTTGTTGGGCATGCACCATAAGGCGAGAAATGTCCATGTCATGGACAAGCATAGCGGTGCGGCACTCTTTGACTATCATGTCAGACACACCTGATACAAACTTACTCATCTTGGCCCTACCATCCGCCACAATAGAAGGAACATATTTGGATAATTTAGTGAACCTCAAGTAATAGTCCCTTACACTCATATTTCCTTGCCAAAGATGCATGAAGTCAAGCACCTTGCCATCTCTCATCTCTAGAGGGAAGAATATGTCAAGAAAAGCACTTATGAACCTTTCCAATTCTATGGGACCCGCTTCCACCAGCCTTGCCTCTTTGCACTGATTGAACAAAATTTGAGCAACCCCTTTGAGTTGGTAAGCGGCTAATTCTACCTTCTCTATTGGAGTCACTCCCATAATTACAAGTACCTTGTAGACCTCGTCAATAAACTCTTAAGGGTCTTCCTCAACTTTGGAGTCATAAAATTCTGGAGGGTTCATTCTTGTAAAATTCCTCACTCTTGCCGCCGTCGTACCCATATTTGGGTTCATGGGGACTAACACTTATCTATTGTCTTCTGCCTTCACGGCTTGAGAAAACACTTGGAACGCCGACCTAAACTCCAAATTTGCTATATTCTCATTCAACGGGTTAATCGGAGCTTGTGAAGGAGCTTGGGCAAGAACATTAAGAGGAACTTCTTGATCAACGTTGTCTTGCTCCATCCTTCTAGCAACCCATCTAGTAGTCATATCTTGAAAACCATTAGGAACGGATTAGGAGAAAGACTTATTGAGTTAAATTCCATGGCACGACTTAGAGAGGTGAAGAAGTGAAATTTCCAAAAAATATGATTGCCTCTCATTCATAAATGTGGGGCGCTTCAAACTTATGAGCAAGACTCTACCAGACGTGGTTTGAGACATCCTAGAACCATTCTAAACCTTAGTAATTCACCTTTCATACTTGAGTTCAAAGAAGAACCAATCTTCATACCTTATTTCCCTTCGTGGGACATCCATACTTAAATTACCAAGCAATTCATAACCAATACATAATACAAGGTAATTCATGAAGTAATAACATAATCAACATCAATATAAGAAATTGACATATTCCCTTCATAGACCTTCAAGGCTTCATTCAAAGACTCAACCCTAATTTCATAGAAATTATACATAACCTAGGGTAAGAATCATCATACAAACATGAATTACATAACATCACATTCAATTCATAGCCTTCAATCAATATCCAACTACAAACTAGGGTTAGAATTAGGAAAAGAAGGAGAAACATGGGTCTCATGGGGAATTCTTCAAGAAACCAACAATAAATTATAAATTCATCCATAATTGTTCATATAACATCAATCAAAGTCAGTTATAACATCAATTTCACTTTAGAAAGAAGACCCACGTTTTTGGATTGAAACCTAAAAATTGGAGATTTTGAAATTCATCTTGAAGGGGCCTCTTGGGGAAAGGAATCCCAAGAGTGATAAGCAACCATACGTTATTGATGAATTAACCACGAAAATCCGATTTGAAACCTTGGAGAGTTGGTCTTCTTCTTGAAGCTCCAATCTTCTTCAATGGAGTTCTTGAGAAGAGAGAGAGTAGAGAGAAGGAGGAACTTTAGGTTTAGATCGTTGGGATTTTGTGTTTGAGTGATAAAAGTGAGGTAAATTAACTTAAAAATCATTATATACACGTCCCCTAAAGTACCCTAAATACCCCGCACTCAAATGGACTCTTTAATGAAGTAAAAATAGATTTCTGAATTTCTGCATTTTCGTCTCGGAACAAGTCCGCGACGCAGAGCTGTTCCCTGAAGATATTTGGAATTAAATTTCGAGAAAGTAGAGTCCGCGACACGACCGCGTCGCGAACTGAAAATTTTCTCCTTGGGGGAGCAAGTGCGCGATGCGCCCTCATTCCCTCTATGCACAACTTGCAAGCTGCCTTGGCAGCTTGCTTGGCCAAGGTTGGGGTCCTCCTCAGGGCCCCTTTCTGTGGTCCCGGGGAGTCGTATTCAAACGTTTTGACCTTAGGAACATATATTTACCTATTTTAAAACTTTTCGCCAGATTATACAATCATACGACACTCCCAAACCGGCCCAAAACCTAAGGACACACTAGAACACATTCTTCTCTAGTTTCCGGACGTCGTGGTCGTTTCTTGAGGTTTAGACTTTTACTCTTCCAAACCAAGTCAATTACATTAGTTTAGGTTTATAAACATCATTTTAACTATTTTTAAGTCATTATTCATAAGGTGAGGCTTTAACTTAAGTCATAGAATTTCCGGGGTGTTACAATATCCTCCCCTTAGGAACATTCGTCCCCGAATGTTACTTGGACTTCTTTCTAGGGAGACAATTACTCAAACTAGCAGCACAACAACCAGTCACATCAAGAACATCATAGCATCATATCATTTAGGGATTTAATCCACAACATCACTATGCTCAAAACACTTTACTTCACATAAGTATAGGAGGAACTACCTTCTCCATATTCAATGAGCATAAACATATATATTAAGCAATCAACAAGACATTTCTTTAACAAGACAACATCAAGCATGCTTACTACAACTCTCATGAAGACAACATCACACAACATCTATGAGTGCAATACCAACCATGAGAAACAAAATTCATGAAAACTCAAAATACAACTTAAGCATGAATTTTCACAAAAATATGCACATACAAGAAATCATGTCATAATCATCAACACACATGATTTTCAATTTATACCTAATTAAGAGAGACTACTAACCTCAATTATGGCTAGGACTAGGAGGAAAAAGATGAGGGTAGCGGGACTTCATGTCAGTCTCGGCCTCCCATGTTGCACCCTCAATTAGGTGGTTTCTCCATAGGACTTTTATGGAGGCAACCTCTTTATTCCTCAACTTCTTAACTTGACGATCTAAGATTTCGACCAGAACCTCTTCATAAGAAAGGTTCTCATTCACCCCTAAACCTTCTAGAGGGAGAATGGACACTGGGTCACCTATACACTTCTTTAACATAGAAATATGGAACACCGGGTGAACCGGGGCCAATTCGATAGGCAATTTCAACTCATAAGCGACCTTTCTGACACGCTTCAAGATCTCATAAGGCCCAACATACCGGGGGCTAAGTTTCCCCTTCTTACCAAACCTCATCACCCCTTTCATGGGTGATATTTTTAAGTAAACCCAATCACCTACTTCAAATTCAAGATCTCTAGTTCTGTTATCGGCATAAGACTTTTGCCGACAATGAGCCGTTTTCAACCTATCCCTTGTAAGTCAAACTTTTTCCGTAGCCTCATAGACTACCTCGGGACTAAGAAGAGCAAATGCACCTACTTCAAACCACCTAACCGGAGATCGACACCTTCTACCATAAAGTGCTTCAAAGGGTGCCATAGCAATACTCGAGTGGTAGCTATTGTTGTAGGAAAAAACTATTAAAGGTAGGTGGTCATCCCAATTACCTTTGAAGTCAATGACACACGCTCTCAACATGTCCTCTAGGGTTTGGATGGTGTGTTCCGCTTGACCATCCGTTTGAGGGTGAAATGCGGTACTAAGTTTCACTTGAGTACCAAGCCCACTTTGGAAAGACCTCCAAAAATGGGAAGTAACTTAGGCACCTCTATCCGAAATAATCGACAATGGGGCCCCATGCAACTTCACAATCTCCTTAATGTATAACTTAGCATAATCTTCCGCTGAATAAGAAACCTTGACGGAAAGAAAATGGGCTGATTTAGTCAATCTATCCACAATGACCCAAATGGAGTCATGTTGCCTACAGGTTCGAGGCAAACCTACCACGAAATCCATATTGACATCTTCCCACTTCCAAGTTAGGATATCAATATCTTGAGTTAGACCTCCCGGTCCTTGTAAAGCTTCTATTGCTTTGTCGAGAACCGACTCTTTTAGTTCCATCAAAATAGGGTCAAGATATTGCTTAGACTTCACGTCAACAACAACCGATGACTCAGAATTATGAAGGACCATAACACCTCCTTTTGGGGAATCTTCAAGTCGGACACCCAACCGGGCTAGCCTATGTACATCATGGGCTAACTCCTTTTTTTCTTCTTCCACATGTGACCCACTACCCATAGATATACGACTCAAAGCATCCGCAACCACATTTGTTTTTCCGGGGTGATAAAGGTCACTCATATCATAATCTTTTAAGAGTTCCAACCACCTCCTTTGTTGGAGATTCAATTCTTTTTGGCTAAAAACATATTGAAGACTCTTGTGGTCGGTAAACACATCCACATGTACCCCATAGAGATAGTGTCTCCAAATCTTTAAAGCAAAGACTATGGCCGCTAGCTCAAGGTCATGAGTTGGATAATTCTTCTACTGCACCTTGAGTTTTCTCGAGGCATAAGCTATAACTTTACCATGCTGCATGAGGACACAACCCAAACCGACTCGGGAAGCGTCACAATATACTACAAACCCTTCGGTGCCCTCCAGTAAGGTCAAAACTAGAGCGGAGGTGAGCTTACCTTTCAATAATTGGAAGCACTTTTCACAAGATTCCGACCATTCGAACTTGGACTCTTTTTGAGTTAAGGTCGTTAATGGAGATGCAATAGATGAAAATACCCCTCCAACAAAACCCCCCGGTAGTTAAACCGGCCAAACCCAAAAAGCTTCGGATGTCGGAAGGATTCAAAGGTCTAGGCCAACTTTTGACCGCATCGGTTTTCTTTTGGATCAACTTCTATACCCTCACTAGAAACAATGTGACCAAGGAAAGCAACCGATCTTAGCCAAAACTCGAACTTGCTAAACTTAGCATAGAGTTAGTGATCTTTGAGGGCTAGCAATACTATCCTCAAATGATTCATGTGATCATCCTCACTTTTAGAGTATATCAAGATGTCATCAATAAAGACAATAACAAATGAGTCTAGAAAATTTCTAAACACACGATTCATAAGGTTTATGAAAGCCGCCGGGGCATTTGTAAGAACAAAGGACATCACAAAGAACTCAAAATGACCATATCTTGTTCGGAAGGCTATTTTCGGAACATCAACACCTCTCACCCTAAGTTGGTGATAACTCAACCTCAAATCAATTTTTGAAAAGTAACTCGCTCCTTGAAGTTGACCAAATAAGTCATCAATCCTAGGGGGTGGATACTTGTTCTTAATGGTCACCTTATTTAACTGTCGGTAATCAATACACATACGAAGAGATCCATCCTTCTTCTTCACAAATAACACCGGTGCACCCCAAGGAGATATACTTGGTTGGATGAAACCCTTATCCAACAAATCTTTGAGTTGAGCTTTTAATTCCTTCAACTCCGTCGGGGCCATCCGATAAGGAGGGATTGAAATGGGTTGATTATCCGGCAATAAATCTATGCCGAAATCTATTTCTCATTCAGGAGGAATCCTGGGTAAGTCATCGGGAAAGACTTCCGGAAAATCCTTCACTACGGGGACCGACTCCAAAGGAGGAATCTCGAACTCAAGATCCTTGACCCTCACAATATGTTATAGACAACCCTTAGAAATCAACTTACAAGCTTTTAGACATGAAATGATCCTTCCCTTAGGAACGGAATTTCCTCCCTTCCATTCTAAAATGGGTTCATTAGGAAATTGAAACTTCACAATTCGGGTCCTACAATCTATGGACGCAAAACAAGCATGAAGCCAATCCATCCCCAATATAACATCAAAGTCTAACATATCAAGTTCCACCAAATCAACCAAAGTGACTCTATTGGGCAATGATATGGGACAACCCCTATAGACTCTTTTAGTAACTATGGAATCACCCACCGGAGTAGAAACCGAAAAGGGTTTATCTAAGACATCGGAAAGCATATCAAACTTTATAGCCACTAAAGGGATTACAAAAGACAAATTGGCACCGGGATCCAACAATGCATAAAATTTATTGAAAATACTTGCAATATACTGGTCACAACATACGTAGAGCTCTCTTGATCACCTCGGGATTGGAGAGCATAGAAGCGATTCTTCTTAGGAGCATCGGGATTTGGGCCACTTGCTTGTGCTTGAGCATTTTCCCTTCCTTGAGCCTTTAGCATAGGGCAGCCCCTCCTCATGTGGTCGCTCTTACCACAACCATAGCAATTACCCATGCCAACTAGGCACTTGCCTTCATGTTTTCGACCACACTTTGTACAAATAGGCTTCTCAACATAAGGACCACCACCTCTTGCTTCTTGAGGTTGAGGGGTAGACACTTTACCTTTGTTGACCCTTGGAGTATTAGGAGGACCTTGGTTGGAAAACCTCTGTTTGAACTTTGGCTTATCTTGGATTTCAAACCTAACCTTAGAAGAATTTCCATCATCGGCCCTTGACCTCTTCAATTCTTTACCAACTCGCTTAAGCTTTTGCTCCTCAATTTTCTCGGCATGAACCATAAGGCAAGAAATGTCCATGCTTGGGATTAGCATAGCCGACCTACATTCATTCAGCACAAGATCAGATACACCCATTACAAATTTGTTCATTGTAGCTCTAGAGTCCGACACCAAAGTAGGAACATGATTGGACAATTGAGTGAACTTGAGGCCATACTCCTTCACACTCATACCCCCTTGACGGAGGTTGATGAATTCTTGCATTTTCCTCTCCCTTAGTTCCAAGGGGAAAACATATCAAGAAAAGCCATCTTGAATGTAGCCTAACTTATCGGACCCTCTCTAATAGGTCTCTCCTCCTTCCATTGTTCATACCACACTTGTGCCACATCTTTGAGTTGATAGGCGGCTAACTCCGCCTTTTCTTGAGAAGACACACCCATAGCCTCTAGAACCTTAAACACTTCATCAATGAACCCTTGTGGATCTTCTTCCACTTTGGAGCCAAAGAAAGTAGGGGGATTCATCCTTGTGAAATCCCTTATCCTAGAAGCGGTAGTGCTAGCATTGGGGTTCACTTGCACCATAGCATCCCTAGAAACTTGAGTGGCCAAAACTTGAGTCAAATTATAAATAGCCGACCTTATCTCAACATTAGATATAGCCCCTTCTTCAATAGGAACTTGAGAGTTTTGGGGAGCTTGAAGGGGAATCGCCTCATTCACATTCTCCTCACCGGCCCTCCTTGCGTTGTTCCTTCTTGTATTCATTGCCTATAAGCACAAGAGAAGGATTAGAAGAAAAGGACTAAATAGAGTTAAGACTCTTAGGCACGACTATGGAATAACAAAAAAGTGAAAGTTCCTAAGCATCTCGTAGCCTCTCATTCATAAGTGTAGCGCGCTTCACAACCATGAACAAGACTCTACTCGACGTGGCCTTATGCTCTGATATCAAGTTTGTAAAGACCCGAGAGCACCCCCTAGTCGTTATCAGCGTATTCGACCTTGAAGAGGTCTTATACAAGCCCTTAGCATTCATCATAACATGTATCATAGAATAAAATCACGGAAAATTTAAAACTTTTACTTTGGAAGTTCAACTTCACTCCATATATGAAAAATAGAATCTAACTTCGTCAGAATGCACTATCCAAACATAGAACTATCGAAAATGGGACTTAGCCCTTACATCAATAAGAAGTCTTGAAAATAGGAAGTACAACAATGTCTTTCAACATAAGCAAAGAACTTAACATAGAAGCTAGATCATAGGGTCTTGTCCTCGGACTTGAGGACTCACCAACTTGGGGAAGCAACTCCAAGTATCTTGAGAAGTAAACTTGAATCTTCAACGTCCCGAACCTAAATGTTTGGGAAAAGGGGAAATATGGGTTAGTACAACACACGTACTAAGTATGGCTACTATGCATAAAAACCATTGAAAGATGCACCAAAAGCACATTTTATTCAAAACATGCTTTTTGCCAAGTAAATCCAATATGCACACAATTAAGTATCATAGTCCAAACCAACATAATATCATCCCCATATGTAGACATCCCAAGCAATACTAGTGCAATGCAAAGAATAGAACCCCATAAACCTATTCAAAGCCAAGTATCACATTAAGCAACCCACTTTATGCATACATTCATAGGATCATATTTCATCAGAACTTACCAAATTCATAATGATCATACATAACATAGCTTCAACATACATAAGCCATAATAATCATAATCATAAGAGAACACTACTACAACCATCTCTTACTATTCAAATCCAAGTATCACATTAAGCAAACTACTTTATGCATACATCCATAAGATCATATTTCATCATAACTTACCATATTCATAATGATCATACATAAAATATCTTCAACATACATAAGTCATAATCATCATAATCATAAGAGAACACTACTACAACCATCTCTTAGGATCCCACAAGTGCAATGTGCAAGAGAAGTCCCATACCCTCCCTTACACTATGTAGAAACCCTTAAGAAAGCCCTAGTAAGAGTTCACACCTTTCATACCTTCATTTACTTTTACATTAGGGAAATATTGCAATAACCGACATAGACCATGAGAGCTAAATGTAATACGGTGTTCTACTCCCACACCGAAAAGAGAGGGTAAACACTAGCCTAAGGTGTAACCATTCGTACATAGCTATCTAGGTGGATCCACTAAGCTAGAGTCCTATGTTGGCACATAGTTAAGGGTCAAGGAGATTGCTTCTAGAAACCCTAACTTACTAAATGTGGGGGTTTCCATCTCATGAGACAACACAGATCGTGGGTAATCAGGACTTGCTAACGTGAGGAAAACCATGTGGGAGCCGGACTTACTACACGTGAGACCCCCATCTCATTTACATCCCTTTTCGGTGCTAAGAATCTAATTCCCTTTT
>NW_006239377.1:275062-305352 GCF_000226075.1 Solanum tuberosum | reverse complement strand
TAGCCTTCAATCAATATCCAACACAAACTAGGGTTAGAATTAGGAAAAGAAGGAGAAACATGGGTTTCATGGGGAGTTCTTCAAGGAACCACCCATACAACATAAATTCATCCATAATTGTTCATATAACATCAATCAAAGTTAGTTTATAACATCAATTTCACTTTACAAAATAGATCCACGTTTTTTTATTGAAACCTAGAAATTTGAGATTTTGAAATTCATCTTGAAGGGGCCTCTTGGGGAAAGGAATCCTAAGAGTGATAAGCAAACATGCCTTATTGACGAATTAACCACGAAAATACGAGTTGAAACCTTGGAGAGTTGGTCTTCTTCTTGAAGCTCCAATCTTCTTCAATGGAGTTCTTGAGAAGAGAGAGTAGAGAGAAGGAGGAACTTTAGGTTTAGATCTTTGGGGTTTTGTGTTTAAGTGATTAAAGTGAGGTAAATTGACTTAAAAATCATTATATACACGTCCCCTAAAGTACCCTAAATACCCCGCACTCAAATGGACTCTTTAATGAAGTAAAAATAGATTTCTGAATTTCTAAATTTTCGTCGTGGAATAAGTCCGTGATGCGGAGCTGTTCACTGAAGATATTTGGAATTAAATTTCGAGACAGTAAAGTCTGCGACACGACTGCGTCGCGAACTGAAATTTTTCTCCTTGGGGGTGCAAGTGTGCGACGCACCCTCATTCCCTCTATGCACAACTTGCAAGCTGCCTTGGCAGCTTGCTTGTCCAAGGTTGGGGTCCTCCTCGGGGCCCCTTAGTGTGATCCCGGGGAGTCGTATTCGAACGTTTTGACCCTAGGAACATATATTTACCTATTTTTAAAACCTATTCACCAGATTATACCATCATACGACACTCCCAAACCTGCCCAAAACCTAAGGACACACTAGAACACATTCTTCTCTAGTTTCCGGACGTCGTGGTCGTTTCTTGACGTTTAGACTTTTACTCTTCCAAACCAAGTCAATTACATTAGTTTACGTTTATAAACATCATTTTAACTATTTTAAGTCATTATTCATAAAGTGAGGCTCTAACTTAAGTCATAGAATTTCCGGGATGTTACATGATAAATACAACCCATGGTAATCATCCTCCTCACCTTAAGATAGGAAATAAACCTACCTTTCGGCATTGTTGTATCGCCTTTCCATTCCCGAACTACCTCTCCTGGAAAGTGGAATCTAACAATCTTTGTCCGGCACTGAACATTAGCATAACAAGACGCTAACCAGTCCATACCCATAATGACGTCGAAATCGACCATCTCTAACTCTACGAGATCTACAGAAGTCTGACGGTCGATAATTTCAACCGTGCAACCTCGATACACTCTCCTGGCAATAATAGACTCACTAACTGGTGTGGATACAATAAAGGGTCGATCTAATGACTCTGCTACTATACATAACTTCCCCGCAATAAATGCAGTAACATAAGACAGAGTAGATCCAGGATCTATCAAAGCATAAACACAATGGGAGCAAACAATCAATGTACCTGTCACAACATCTGGTGATGACTCTAAGTCTTGTCGTCCAGTTAATGAATATGTACGGTTCTGTCCACTACCAGAACTAGATGCTCTCTCTCTGCCTCCACCTCTACCTCTACGTGCTGAAGTATGGGGTCCACGCCCTATAGACTGTGCAGATGAGGAGGAACCTACTGCTAACCTGATCGACTGACCTATATCACCCTGACCTATGGTAGGGCAGTTTCTCCACCAATGCCCCTCCTATCCACAAGAATAACAACATGTGGAACCCTGTCTGCACCTCCCGAAATGCATCCTACCAAAAGTAGCGCAATGCGGTAGGGATGTCCTAGCTTGGTCTGAACCCCTCTACTGCTGCGAGCCTGATGCTCGTGAACCCTCACCTGGGCCTGACTGTCCCTGACAATCAAATCTACTACCCTGGAACTATTGCGGTGGAGGTCTAGGTGGCCTAAGAGAATGTCGGGGTCTGGGACCACCCTGAGAATCTCCCTGTGAACCAGCAGGCCTAGCTCTCTTCTCTCTCTCTCGACCCTCTCACTCATATACTGTAGATGTCGGCGATCCTCTATGCCTTGTGCAAAGGCCTAATTCGCGAGATATCCATATTATCATTTAGTGCAGCGGTAGAACAAGCGTCGATATAGTCTGAGTCTAGCCCCTCCCACAAATCTACGCACCCTGTCATGCATCGTATCAACAAATGTTGGTGCAAATCTAGCCAATGAATCAAATCTCAGCCCATACTCTCGAACATTCATGCTACCCTGTCGGTGGTTCAGAAACTGGTCTACCCGGCCATCCCTAATCTCTCAAGGCAAATAGTGATCTATGAAAGCTTCTGTAAAGCTATCCCAAGTGGGTAGAGATGCATCTTTTCCCCTAGATCTCTCCCAACTTTCATACCAAAATACTACAACATCACGCAATAGAAATGCTGCTAACTCAACTGACTTAGTCGCTGAGGCATTCATGACTCTGAAGATCCTACGAAGCTGAGGGTCCTCTCTGCGATATGTCCCTATGAACTGCGGAGGATTCAAGGCAAGAAATTCACGAACTGTTAAACTTCCGCTCCTTTCAAAAGGTCCAGCAACATCTGGCACAACTGGCTGGTGCTGTGCAGCTACTAACTGTGCTAACATATACACTGCACTCTTGAAATCCTGATCAGATGGAATAGGAAGAACTAGAGGTGGTACAGTTGCTGGAGCCGGAAGTCCTGTAACCCTCAGAGGCTCCTGAAGCGGTGGAGAATCTATAAGGGGCTGAGATGATGTCTTCTCATGGGTCGCATAATGGGCTACCTCCACCTGTGGTACCTTGCCGATACCCTCGCCTGCAGCTGTATCTAGACCCTGGCTAACTGTGGTCTGTCCAGTGTCAGACATATCTATCTGCATACAAGTATCAATTATAAGCAGGAAACATCAACCCTTAAGACACCGCTCTATAGCATTAGGTGAGCAAAAGAAGGATAGTCATTCTAATATGCCCGGTAGCTTCTTGCTTATCGAGTGTGGTGCACAACACACTTATAAACAAGACTCTACTAGACACGGCTTGCAGAGTCCTTAGGATATGACATTGCTCTAATACCAAGTTTGTCACGCCCCAAACTCGAGAGGCGCAACTGGCTCCTAATGCCAAAACTCAGGCCTGAGCCGACCCTGCTGAACCATTTTCTACTAGCGCATGGCAGCCACACGCAATCAAGAAAACAAACAACTATATCTTGGCTTAAAACTAAGCCCTGGCCAGCAAGGCCCCTATCAACTAATCAATAAAAGAAACAGCTACTTCCAGGAGATCATATAAATAAATAGCCAACTAACACAGAAGTCCTGATTGGGTCGTCGAGGCCACCATGATATCTATACCAAACTAAAAGCATGTATATCTCAATACAATACATCAATCAGCTCACAAGCTTCATCAAACCAACAACATAGGCCAGTATGGCCATAACGTAGCTATACACCCAGCACACTAGTTTGCAACCCTCAAAGAGTAGTAAAGATTGGCGGGACAGGGCCCCAGCCTACCCATAAAAATATACACAACAAAAGCTAACAAACCTCCAAACTCTGGCAGCTCCGGAGGAAAGTGGCTAGCCAGCCAGTTAGAAGTCAATCCTGCTACTGAGGAGGTCTAATCGGTCGTCTATCAGGACCTGCATGCATGAATGCAGCGCCCCCAAGCAATGGGTGTCATTAAAAAATAATGTACAGAGTATGAAAGGTTGTAGACTAAAATGAGCAAGTATCATAATATACCAAAAGCAATCAGGTAAGGAAATCAAATTTAGATAAGCATGCCAACCCACTACTGAATCTAATAAAATACAATAATGATGAAACATCAACCTAATCATGCCCCCATAAGCCTGGTAGGTACGAAGAACATACCACCTACTTAGGCCCCAATAAGCCCAGAAGGTGTCAAATCAATCTACATAACCTTATAGGTAGTCCCTTGTCTTTGAAAGAAGTCACATAGACTTTTTTGGCAACGATATAACTCCGTAGGCAGTGCACAACCCTCTTAGGCAACATCATAGTTTTGTGGGCTGCACGAAGCCCTCTTTTGCATCACATTGCCCTGTAGGCAATACATAGCTTTCCATGTCGTCAAAAAAGCCCTGTAGGTAACACATTACACTCTTTGGCATCAATATAGCCCCGTGGGCAACACATAGCCCTCTTTGGCAATAACATAGTCCTATTAGACAACATCATAGCCCCCATAGGCAGTTCATAGCTCAACAGCTAACCACAATATCCCCACGGGCTACAACAAACAATTAAATAAGCTGAAGGCGAGCAATTTACCTATAAACAATATATATGAGTAATGTCCAAGTCGTTCCTAACTTAGGGTTGTTCTAAACAGATTATGAATCCTTAAAATGAGGGTTTATAACCACTCAATCAGCCAACCACTCATAATTACATCTACAACATAACCAACATTAACTACTCTATTATATCTCTCCCAAGCTCTAAGGAAACATGCCGAACGAAGGGAGTAGACTTAACAAACCTTTTCCTTTATAATTTATGTTGAAAACACCTCTGTCCACACCACCACAACACTAAAGAAAAAGGTAAAATCAATCAGTAATTAAGGATAAAAATTATTGCGACAATTCGACAATCGATATGGATTCCTATCGTAAACTACAATCCAAGACTTAAGGTATGCGTAAACTGATAAAAGGTTATTCCTACTTTTCTTTAAATGACCAAAACACTTGAATACAATCACTCCACTGAATGATTTGAGGAGTATTTCTCTGATTTTCGTGGGTTTCTCACTATTTGGAATGAAGAAAAATAAAGAAAATGCTATCTTATATGCTTCCACCGACTTAGGGGATCCACCTCACGTGCCTGCTTGTGCAGTCTCGCAAATATGCGAATATCTCTCTATTCTGAAGTCGTATGAACAAATCGTTTGATGCGTTGGAAACTAGACTCGTAGACCTTCGATTTAATGTGTTATGGGACCTATAAATCGTTATAGATAGGGAGAAAACTTCCGAAACATTTGACCCAAATTTCAGAGAAATTTTTTAAAAGGAACTTACAATAACTTTCGCCCACTTTTATTTTGCTACTTACCTTACTTCAAAACTTGAGATACAACCCTTGAACAGTTAAAATATCACATACCACATCATTTTTAATTTATTACTCAGCCTCTTGTCTTTCCACGAATGTACGAATTAATTTAGACGTTTAGAAAAGTCGGGGTGTTACATCCTTCCCCCTTTAGAAACATTCGTCCTCGAATGAAAAATCTGAGTCACATGTTTATGTCCTTAGGAGTTGCCAAAGTTTAGACAAAGTATCCTTTGTGAATGTGACTATCCAGAACCTGAAACGCATAAATATTTAACCTAGGCATCTCACAGGACCACATAAATAGCTAAGCAATACAGCTCTGCAATAACAGTGCGAGCAAAAATACAACGACGACAAGCATAATAAGAAGCAATAATATAAAAAAATTATAGGTAACTTACCCCACGCCACCAATATAAACTGATATGCCATCACCCTGGGGTATGAAAGAAGTGAGGATATTTGGACCTCATATCATCCTTAGTTTCGCAGGTCACCTCTTCTCTATTCTTGTTTCTCCACAATACTTTAACTGAAGCCACCTCTTTGGTCCTCAATTTACGGACCTGTCGATCTAATATGTTAACTGGATTTTCCTCATAGGACAAATCCTCTGTAATTTGAACATCCTCAACTGGGACAACCCGATAAGTGTCTCCTACTCACTTCCGTAGCATCGATACATGGAAAACTGGATGAACAGATTTTAGCCCTGAAGGCAAGTCTAACTCATAAGCCACTCTTTCTACCCTTCGAAGGATCCGGTATGGCCCAATAAATCTTAGACTAAGCTTTCCCATTTTGCCAAATCGCATAACACCCTTCATAGGTGAGACTTTTAAGAATACCCAGTCATCGACACAAAACTCTAAGTCCCTTCGTCGTACATCTGTGTATGACTTCTGTCGACTTTGAGCTGTTAGCAACCTCTCGCAAATGAGCTTAACCTGCTCCACTGTCTGTTGTACTAAGTTGGGTCCAATCAACCCTGACTCACCTATCTCGAACCATCCAATGGGGGACCTATATTTTCGCCCATACAAAGCCTCAGAAGGTGCCATCCCGATGCTGGAATGATAACTATTATTGTATGCGAACTCAATAAGAGGCAAGTGGTCATCCCAAATTCCCTTGAAGTCGAGCGCACACACCCATAACATATCCTCGAGTGTCAAAATTGTACGCTCAGCCTGGCCATCTGTCTGAGGGTGAAAGGTTGTACTAAGATTAACTCGTGTCCCCAGTCCTTTCTGGAAGGACTTCCAGAAGTTGGCGGTAAATTGTGCTCCTCTATCAGAGATAATAGATACTAGGAAACCATGTAGCCTAACAATCTCTCTAATATAGAGCCTTGCATAGTCTTCGACCGTAAAAGTAGCCCTGACTGGTAAAAAGTGGGCTGATTTTGTTAATCTATCAACAATTACCCAAATAGAGTCAAACTTACGACGCGATCGAGGTAACCCTGTAATAAAAACCATATTAATTGCTTCCCACTTCCACAAAGGAATGGCTATCTCCTGAACTAGCCTAGCGGGCTTTTGGTGCTTAATCTTCACCTGTTGGCAATTAGGACACTGTGCAACAAACTCAACAACGTTCTTCTTCATCCCGTGCCACCAATATATCTCCTTAATATCATGGTACATATTCATCAAACCAGGGTGAATAGAATAACGAGAATGATGTGCCTCTTCCATAATCTGATGTCGAAGCCCTGCAACATTCGGAACACACAATCGACCGTTACTTCTAAGGACTCCATCTCTTGTTATATCAAATGTTAAAGTCTGTTGATTCTGAGCCTTGGCTCTATGCTGCTCTAAGCTAGGATCCTCTTGTTGTCGTGATTTCACTTCTACAACTAGAGATGATACGGCTGTGTCCTGAATTGTTACCCCTCTATCTTCTGCCTCTAACAATTTGACTCCCAAGCAAGCTAACTGATAAAGCTCTCGCGCTAGCTCACGCTTCTCAACACTAAAATAGGATAAACTACTAATAGATCTTCGACTGAGGGAATTGGCTACCACATTCGCCTTTCCTGGATGATAAAAAATATCCACGTCGTAGTCTTTCAGTAACTCAAGCCATCGACGTTGTCGCAGATTTAACTCATTTTGTTTAAAGATATATTGAAGGCTTTTATGATCTGTGAAGATGTCAACATGAACGCCATATAAATAGTGTCTCCAGATCTTTAATGCATGCACAACTGCAGCCAACTCTAAATCGTGGGTCGGATAGTTCTTTTCATGCTTTCTCAACTGCCTTGAAGCATATGCGATAACCTTACCCTGTTGTATTAGAACAAATCCCAGCCCAACACCAGAAGCATCACAGTACACCACATAGCCTTCTAAACCCTGTGGCAATGTTAGAACTAGTGTTGATGTCAACCTGTCCTTTAGTTCCTGGAACTATGCTCGCAAGCCTCAGTCCACTGGAACTTAGTTGTTTTTTGAGTCAGCTTTGTTAATGGTGCTGAAAGTGAAGAAAACCCCTCTACAAACCTTCTGTAGTACCCAGCTAACCCTAAGAAACTACGAACATCAGTCGGAGTCATGGGTCTGGGCCAAGTCTTTACGGACTCAATCTTTTGTGTATCAACCGCAATGCCTGCTTCTGATACAATATGGCCTAGGAAAGCCACAAAGCTCAACCCGAACTCACACTTGGAGAACTTTGCATAAAGTTCCAGCTCTCGAAGAACTTGAAAAACTGCTCGCAAATGAGTTGCATGCTCCGCTTTTGAATGTGAATACACCAAAATATCATCAATAAATACAATCATAAACAAGTCTAGATACGGCCTGAATGTACTATTCCTTAGGTCCATGAACACTGCTGGGGCATTAGTTAATCCAAAAGATATTACCAAGAACTCAAAGTGTCCATATCTGGTTCAAAAAGCTATCTTTGGAACGTCTTTCTCCCGAACTCGTATCTGGTGGTACCCTGATCTTAAATCAATCTTTGAGAAACACTTAGCACCTTGTAACTGATAAAACAAGTCATCTATCCTCGGAAGGGGATACTTATTCTTTATAATTGCCTTATTCAGCTGTCGATAATCGATACACATTCTTAGTGAGCCATCTTTCTTCCTTACGAACAACACTGGTGCACCCCATGGTGAAGCACTAGGCCTAATAAAGCCTTTATCCAGCAAGTCTTTCAGTTGATCCTTTAACTACTTTAGCTCAGCAGGAGCCATTCTATAAGTAGGGATAGATATGAGTTGCGTACTTGGTAGCATATCGATAGCAAAATCAATTTTCCATTTTGGAGGGATATCAGGGAGTTCGTCTGGAAATACATCTAGAAACTCATTAACTATCGGAATAGACGGAAGAGTCGGTGGTTATACATCTGTATCATGAACATGAACAAGATGATAAATACAACCCTTGGTAATCATCCTCCTCGCCTTAAGATAGGAAATAAACCTACCTTTCGGCGTTCCTGTATCGCCTTTCCATTCCCGAACTACCTCTCCTGGAAAGTGGAATCTAACAATCTTTATCCGGCACTCAACATAAGCATAACAAGACACTAACCAGTCCATACCCATAATGACGTCAAAATCGGCAATCTCTAACTCTACGAGTTCTACAGAGGTTTGACGGTCGATAAATTCAATCGTGCGACCTCGATAGTCTCTCCAGAAATGCATCCAACCGCAAGTAGCGCAACGCGGTGGGGATGTCCTAGCTTGGTCTGAACCCCTATGCTGTTGCGAGCCTAATGCTCGTGAACCCTCACCTGGGCCTGACTGTCCCTAATGATCAAATCTACTACCCTGGAACTACTGTGGTGGAGGTCTAGGTGGCCTAATAGAAAGTGAGGGTCTGGGACCACCCTAAGAATCTCCCTGTGAACCAGCAGGACTAGCCCTCTTCTGTCTCTCTCTCTCGACCCTCTCACTCATATACTGTAGATGTCGCGATCCTCTATGCCTTGTGCAAAGGCCTAAATTCGCGAGATATCCATATTATCATTTAGTGCAGCGGTAGAACAAGCATCGATATAGTCTGAGTCTAGACCTCCCAAAAATCTATGCACCCTGCCATGTATCGTATCAACAAATGTTGGTGCATATCTAGAAAATGAATCAAATCTCAGCCCGTACTCTCGGACACTCATGCTACCCTGTCGGAGGTTCAGAAACTGGTCCAACCGGCCATCCCTAATCTCTCGATGCAAATAGTGATCTATGAAAGCTTCTGTAAAGCTATCCCAAGTGGGTAGAGATGCATCTTTTCCCCTACATCTCTCCCAACTTTCGTACCAAAATACTGCAACATCACGCAGTCGAAATGCTGCTAACTCAATTGACTCAGTCGTTGAGGCATGCATGACTCTGAAGATCCTATGAAGCTGATCAACAAAGTGTTGAGGGTCCTCTCAGCGATTTGTCCCTGTGAACTGTGGAGGATTCAAGGCAAGAAATTCACGAACTCTCGAACTTCCGGGCCTTTTAGAAGGTCCGGCAACATCTGGCACAACTGGCTAGTGCTGTGCAGCTACTAATTGTGCAAACATATATACTACACTCTTGAAATCCTGATCAGATGGAATAGGAGGAACTAGAGGTGGTATAGTTGGTGGAGCCAGAAGTCCTGTAGCCCTCGGAGGCTCTTGAAGCGATGGAGAATCTATAGGGGGCTGAGAAGATGTCTCCTCATGGGTCTCACAATGGGCTACCTTCACCTGCGGTACCTTGCCGGTACCCTCGCCTGCAGCTGTATCTAGACCCTGGCTAACTGTGGTCTGTCCAGTGTCAGCCATCTCTATCTGCATAGAAGTATCAATTATAAGCAATAAACATCAACCCTTAAAACACTGTTCTATAGCATGAGGTGAGAAAAAGAAGGATAGTCATTCTAACATTCCCGGTAGCTTCTTGCTTATCGAATGTGGTGCACAATCCATTTATAAACAAGATTCTACTAGACACGACTTGCAGACTCCCTAGGATATGATGTTGCTCTAATACCAAGTTTGTCACACCCCAAATTCGAGGGGCGCAACTGGCTCCTAATGCCAAAACTCAAGCCCGAGCCGACCTTGTTGAACTATTTGCTACTAGAGCATGGCAGCCACACGCAGTCAAGAAACCAAACAAGTATATCTCAGCTTAAAACTAAGCCCTCGGCCGACAAGGCCCCTAGCAACTGATCTATAAAAGAAATAGCTACTTCCAGGAGATCATATAAAAAATAGCCAACTAGCACTGAAGTCCTGATTGGGCCGTCGAGGCCACCATGATATCTATACTAAAACTAAAAGTAGGTATATCTCTGTACAATATATCAAACAACTCACAAACTTCAGCAAACCAACAACATAGGCCAGTATGGCCATAACGTAGCTATACACCCTACACACTAGTCTGCAAGCCTCAAAGAGTAGTAAAGATTGGCGGGACAGGGCCCCAGCCTACCCATAAAAATATACACAACAAAAGCTAACAAACCTACAAACTCTGGCTGCTTCGGAGGAAAGAGGCTAGCCAACCAGATAGAAGTCAATCCTGCTACTGAGGGGATCTACTCGGTCGTCTATCAGGACCTGCATGCATGAATGCAGCACCCCCAGGCAATGGGCGTCATTACAAAATAATGTACAGAGTATGAAAGGTTGTAGTCCAAATGAGCAATATCATAATATACCAAAATCAATCAGGTAAGGAAATAAAATTTAGATAAGCATGCCAACCCACTACTAAATCTAATAAAATACAATAATGATGAAACATCAACCTAATCATGCCCCTATAAGCCCGGTAGGTACAAACAACATACCACATATTTAGGCCGCCATAAGCCCAGAAGGTGCCAAATCAATCTACATAACCTTATAGGTAGTCTCTTGTCTTTGTAAGAAGTCACCTAGCCCTTTTTGATAACGATATAGCCCCGTAGGCAGTGCATAGCCCTCTTAGGCAATATCATAGCTCTGTGGGCAGCACGAAGCCCTCTTTTTCATCACATAGCCCTGTAGGCAATACATAGCCTTCCTTGGTGTCAAAATATCCCCGTAGGCAACACATAACACTCTTTGGCATCAATATAGCCCCATGGGCAACACATAGCCCTCTTTGGCAATAACATAGTCCTATTAGACAACATCATAGCCCCCATAGGCAGTTCATAGCTCAACAGTTAACCACAATAGCCCTAAGGGCGACAACAAACAATTAAATAGGCTGAAGGCGAGCAATTTACCTATAAACAATATATATGAGTAATGTCCAAGTTGTTCCTAACTTAGGGTTGTTTTGAACAGATTACAAGTCCCTCAAATGAGGGTTTATAACCACTCAATCAGCCAACCACTCATAATTACATCTACAACATAACCAACATTAACTACTCTACTATATCACTCCCAAGCTCTAAGGAAACATGCCGAACGAAGGGAGTAGCCTTAACATACCTTTTCCTTTATAATTTATGTTGAAAACACCTCTGTCCACACCACTACAACACTAAAGAAAAAGGTAAAATTAATCATTAATTAAGGATAAAATTTACTCCGACAATTCGACAATCGATACGGATTCCTATCGTAAACTACAATCCAAGACCTAAGGTATCCGTAAACTGATAAAAGGTGATTCCTACCTTTCTTTAAATGACCAAAACACTTGAATACAATCACTCCACTGGAAAAAAAAACCCTGCTGCCATAACCTCCACGGAACTACACCGCTCAATTCACCGTGAAAATTATACCAAAACGACGAGCTCGCGACGTAGGGCAATTTTCAATGAAAGGCCAAGAAGAGATCATGAACACACAAGGATGATTTGAGGAGTATTTCTCTGATTTTCGTGGGTTTCTCACGATTTGGAATGAAGAAAAATGAAGAAGATGCTATCTTATAAGCTTCCACCGACTTAGGGGACCCACCTCACGTGCCTGCTTGCGCAGTCTCACTAAAATGTGAATATATCTCTATTCTGAAGTCGTATGAACAAACCGTTTGATGTGTTGGAAACTAGACTCATAGACCTTCGATTTAATGGGTCGTGGAACCCATAACTCGTTATAGATTGGGAGAAAACTTCCGAAACATTTGACCTAAATTTCAGAGAAATTTTTTGTAACGACCCGAGGGCACCCCCTAGCCGTTACATGCGTATTCGACCTCTTAGAGGTCTCATAAAAGCCTTAGCATTCATTCATCTCATAGATCATAAAAGTCACTAAGAATTTAAAAACTTTCCTTGCAAAGAAGACATTTCATTAATAATAGCAAGCGGAAGACTTTCTAGACTTTATACATGATGTCTCAAAACCATCTAATACTTCAATACAACAATGGGACTAAGTCCATACAAGACTTAAACACAATACTAGAAATACATCAAAAGGAACATGTAGGGTGTTGTCCTCGAATCTATGAGGACTCACCGGGTCTTCATCATCAACACTTAGAAACCTATCAAGTAGCCATGACATGTCAGCATCTCCCAATCCCTACACTTTAGTCAAAAAGGGAAAGAAAGGGGTTAACACAATTAAGTACTAAGTATGGAGATCATGCAAAAACATGCTTCAATAGACATTTACAAGGAATATATGCTTTCAAATCATTTTTGATAAAACCTTCACTTCACAAGTATAAGAGATATAATACAAGTCAACATTCGCATATAAGACCATAGCCAACCATACACATACTCAACATATCCATATCCAACCCATGCTTAACTTTAGAAGAACACATGCCATTTCATTACCATAGGACCTCTACCTAATATAACCTTAAGACACACTTGAGTGAGACAAGAAGTGACCGCCCATACAACCTCTTCAAGCACACTTAAGTGTTCCTCAAGATTACCTTAGATAAGGACATTTCCTTTACAACATAACATCAATAGACCAACATTCTTTAAGAAACCACTTAGGAGACCTTCATCCCATATGATGGGAATAGGCTTAACCGACATAGACCATACTAGCTAGGTATGGAATCCGGAGTCTATCCTACTCCGTGGAGGTTTTTCTACATGCCAAGGGTAGAACTACTAGGCAACCCATGTAGGCACATGGTTTAGGGGATGTCCAAGGAAGTTCATTGTGTCTAATCTCATACTCAACTAGGCCACCTTCCTAGCCACATCCACTCGGTGCTAACCTTATTTCCCATACAATATTCAATCAAGTGTGTACTTAGAGAGGGTTCCTTTTCAAATTCAACCAACTCATAGTACCTCTTCGCAAGAAAGGCCCCATTTCTTAGTCATGGCCAATCAAGGTTCATAAGGATAGCTCATTAAATCCCCCTGGAAGGGTGCCTTAGGCCTACCGATTTTTCATTAAGGGTGCCTTAAGCCTGCCGGTCCAAGGTTCATCATTTCACACATGAGAAGGGCTACCACCATTAGGTCTACCGATTTCATGGTTTTACATTTACTTAGGAAAGCTAGACTTATGAAAGGGCACCATTTCTTAGTTTTGCCGATTCTAGTCTTGGCCTAGAATTCCTCTTTTAGCATTTATAGAAAGGGCACCATTTCTTAGTTCTAGCCCACTTCACACATTCATGCATTCAAGACTTTAAGTAACAAGGAGGGACACTTTAGTCTACCAACCAAGTCACAACATTTTCATTTAAGGATACTTCATAATCCAACATCATTTCATATATACATCATGAGAAATCATACTTTAAATCACAATGATATCCACTTTACATAGGATCATCTCAAGATCACATAAACTCATTGACATCATATCTTCACATATAGCTTCACATAAAACTTTACATATAGCTTCATATAGAACTTTACATATAGCTTCATTTATATATATGAACACAATAATACAACAATACTCATATAATTCCCTTCATGGCCACAATCATAATTCAAAAGCAACAAGCAACACTTCCACCAAAGGTGGATCCAACCTAAGAAGCAATTATATCAATATTAAGAGATCAAGCCATCTTATCACCTTTCCAAGGCCATAAGGCACAATACTCAATTACATGCCACTTATACAATATTCATCAAGTTAGGTCAACTTATCCTCTTTCCATGGCTATCTTCATCATCCTCATATTCCAACAATTAACAATACAATAACAATGATAATAACAACATTCAACTATACAAGCTAAGCTAAACAATATCCAATAACCAACATAAATGATAAGTCCCAATTTATGACCATTCAAGGCTACTACCTCACATTAGACAATTCAATAACAATTTCCAACAATTCAACATAGCTAAGATCATATAAGAACAGCCCACATCAAACCAATCAAAAATCCTTCATCGATTACTCAAAATCAATAGACCCACTTTAGACCAAATTTAGAGAATTTGAGAAGACATGGGTTCATGAAGATTTCTTTCTTAAAACCATCAATAACCATTAATAACAACATAAAACATCATTTAAAAGGTTTTCATGCAAGAACCCATGCTAGAATTGAAATTAGGGTTTTTGGGAGAACTTTGAAAACACTTTGATTTGGCTCCTTGAATGGAAGAGGAATCAAGGATAAAGGATCCCCATACCTTAACCTTCATGAATCCCAAGAAATTGGAGAAGAAAACACTTGAAACCTTCAACCCTAGCTTTAACTTGACCTAGCCTCCAATGGAGTTCTAGAGAGAACTTTTGGGGAATGAAGGGGTTTGATTTGGAAGAATGAATTCTAAAATACAATATACAAGTTTAAATACCTTTAAAATACTTAAAACCACTTAAAACAATAACCCACATGTTACCCAAACTACCCCTCACTTAGTTGGACCTTTTTAGACAAGTCTAACTTGAGTTTTATTTTCGCAGATTACATCGGGAAACA
This sequence comes from Solanum tuberosum, assembly GCF_000226075.1. Lineage (NCBI taxonomy): Eukaryota > Viridiplantae > Streptophyta > Magnoliopsida > Solanales > Solanaceae > Solanum > Solanum tuberosum. The sequence continues at coordinate 290,374 of NW_006239377.1, read as the reverse complement.
AGTCCGCGACGTGGAGGTGTTCACACAAGTTTCTAAAAATTAAATTTTGAGACAGAAGAGTCCGCGACGCGGACCAAACATTTGGCCCTTGGTGGAGCTAGTCCGCGACGCGGACATGCTCCGCTCCCTCCAAGCACAACTTCAAGCTGCCTTGGCAGTTTGCTTGGCCAAGTTGGGGTCCTCCTCGGGGACCCTTAGGGTGGCCCCCGGGGCGTCATATCTGAATGTTTTGACACTAAAAACATTTATTAAGACACTAGGGTCACCTCCACTATTTTAGACTCCAAACAACACAGAAAAATATGAACAATATACTAGAACACACCAACACGTAAAAGACTAGTTTCCAAACGTCTTGGTCGTCCCTTGACGTTTGACTTCCAAACTCTTTAAACTGACTAAAAAGGCTATTCTTCATTATTTTAACAAGTTATTAATGCATAAAACCCATGTGAGGTTCTACTTCATCCTACTTCATTTTTAGGGGTTAAGGGGAGGGTTTCCTAGCTTCTGGATCATGGCCACGAGAGGCACCGTGGCTCGTCGGGCCTCACCTACAGGGCTTTTCATTAGACTTAGAGTTTAGGGTCAATTTCAAACGATCATATTTTTTAGCTCAAACCGAATTAGGTGGCCCATGACCTAGCAAATTAAAGGTCTATGAGTCCTCTCTCCAAGGCCATCGAATTTTCCCCATTCTCATCTCGCAGTAAAAATTTATGTCCGAAATAATGAAGAACTGTTAGGCTGAAATTCTTCACAACCCGTTTGACGGGCCGTGGTGGTCATGACGACCCGTGGTGAGCTTCCAATGAGTCAATTCGGCAGTTTTTAAGTCAGGGGTTATTGGGTCTTCTCCCAATTATTTTAACTCAAAGCTATGTCGTTTTGCCCAAGCCTGCGACCCCTATATAAGTCATTTTAACCGCAAAACTCACCTATCCAAGTCATTATTTCCAAAACCCAAATGAAAATCAAAGATCTTCCTCTCCAAAATATTTCTCTCTTTAGAAACTCGAAGAAGAAGGAGATTCAAACTAGGGTTAAAGAGCAATCTTGCATACTTCAATTTCTTTGGGCTTTGATAGTAAGGTATGATAGTTTTCATCCATGGATTCCTATCATCCATGGAGTTCCCAAATTCCTCAATTCCAAAGATTAGAATTCCTCAATTGAGTTAGGGTTTTCTTCAATTATCACGGGTTCTCTTTAATGTTGATTTAAATGATTGAATTATGATCTTTTATGCATGAATGGATGAAATACTATGGTTTTTATGATGATTCCCCATGAACCCATGTAGATCCCATATTTTCCAATTATGATGATATAATGTGGGTTTGGATTATGAATGAAGATTGTTACGAAATTAAGCATGTATTTCAAGATTTACATGTATATATGATGAAATCCATATCTAACCCATGTTTTCTAAGAGTTTATGATTGAAAGTGGATTTTGACCTCAAGAGGGGAATTATGGACTTATGCACTGTTTTATGAAATCTATGCAAATATTTTAAGGGTGCTTTGAGAGTAAAGTACCAATGATGATGATGTTGTTCTGTTGCTGAAAGGACATTCTCATAAATACATAATAGCAAGATGTGAAAGGTTTTCTCACATAATAAGGATTCTTAGGTTGAAAGGCTTTCTCACCTAATTGAATCAAAGATTAAAAGCTATTATAAAAGATCATGGACGATGAAAGGTTTTCTCACGTATGATCTAAGGAGCTATCCCGATGAAACTAACTTGGTTTGGTTGTCCAAGGGCACCTTTCCATGGATTATGAGATAAGTCAAGACTTAATAACTATTTTGTGGGATTTATGGTTAGCACCGAGTGGATATTGTACTGAGATGGAAATTCTCCCATAGAAAGGCCGAGTTTCTAGAAGCAATCTCTTAAGATGGAAGTTCTCCCGTAGAAAGGTCGGGTTTCTAGTAACAATCTCTTTATCCCATAAACTATGTGCCCCTGTAGGATATTTAGCTAGTGGATCCACATAAGCTAAGAGTTAATCGTTCTACCTTAGGCAAGTAGATCAACCCTTTTTGGTGTGGGAAACATCAAGGATCATGTAATAGCTCACATGATCTCTTGTCGATTAAGGCTAATTCCCACAACAAGATTAATAATGAGCTAAGGCATGCTTAAATAAGCATCTCATAGTGTTCAATGATTTTATAGATGATGTTGGCTTGCATTGATCATGATTTATGACTTATGTTTTATAACTCTTTCATATGATGTTTAACTTGGTCAATTGCATGTCATGAAATGAAATGTCCCTTTTAGCATGTTTTTAAATGTTTTATGCATGGTAATCATACTTGGTACATTGTTTTGTACTAACGCATACTCTTGCCTATATTTTTTCCAAATATAGGGTCCGATATTCAGGGTGTTCAGTTTTGTGGTTGGTTGGTGACTTGATTGATTCTGAGCTTTGGTGAGTTCCCAGAGGACGGATTCTTATTGTCTAGTTTCTTTCATGTATTTTCTCTTTTGGACATGATGTATGGACTAGGCCCAGTTTTATTCTATTGTATTAGATGGCTATGATGAGACAAGAGTTTAGACTTCTGCTTTTCGGTTTATAAAATGTTTTGGACTTGGCCTATTTTTACTCTTATTTTTCTATTTCTTATGTTATGAGAGCTAAGAGGCTTGTATGGAGTCCTTCGGGGTTCTATACGTCATGTTGCATCTAGGTGGTACCCCTGGGTCGTGACAAACTTGGTAATCAGAGCACAAGGTTTAGAATAGTCCTAGAATGTCTCATAAGCCACGTCTAGTAGAGTCTTGTTCATGAGTGTGAAGCGCGCCACATTTATGAATGAGAGGCTACAAGATGATTAGGAAACTCCGCTTCTTTCATTACTCCTAAGTCGTGTGATAGAGTTTAACTCTATAATGTCTCTCTCCTAATCCTTATCCTACGTTCTTCGGGATATGACTACTAGAAAAGCATATGTTGTAAGAAATGTGAGGGAGAATGAGGAACAGTTAGCTCCTCCCCAAGCTCCTCAAGTTCTGAGCGATCCTTTGGCCAAGCATGTTACAAACGCAGAGTCTAGGGCGGCTTTTCAAGTATTGGCCCAAGCTATGACGGCCCAAGAAAATAGGGAGGTAGTAGTTCCCGGGAACCCTAATGTGAATTCGGCAGCTTCAAGAGTGAAGGACTTCACAAGAATGAACCCTCCGGAGTTTCATGGTTTTAAAGTTGAGGAATATCCTCAAGAGTTTATCGATGAGGTCTATAAGGTGTTGATGATCATGGGAGTTACACCATTGGAAAAGGCAGAATTGGCCGCTTATCAATTGAAAGGTGTGACTCAAGTGTGGTATAACCAATGGAAAGAAGGGAGGTCGGAGGATGTGGGTCCTCTCTATTGGGAGAAGTTTAAGCCCGCGTTTCTTGATAGGTTCTTTTTCCAAGAAGTTACTGTCAACCATTATCTCCATTTCTTTCCCCCATTATGAAGATAACCATAACCTCCATAACCTCCACATTTATAACTATTATTCTTGTAACCTTTCACTTCTATAACCTCCCCCATTATATTCATGTTTATGACTAGCCTTTTGTATGCCTCTATGTTACACTATAAATAGAGGCATAAGGGTTCATATTGTATACACTTGAAGATTTGGTGAACACTTGAAAGAAAGAAAGTTATCTCATATTGTTCCTTTTGTCTGATTTTCTTCTTGTCTTCATCTTTATATTGTTCTTTTGTTCTTAAGTTTTACAACAAATTATTTAAATTCAATAATTCATTCTTTGCAAAAGAATAGTAAAAGTTACTTCATATTCTGGAACACTTCTTTTCTTGTTTTTGTAACTGGTGAATTAGTCATGCATAGTAGGGACCATAAACTTATTAATTGATGCTTCTTATTACAATATTAATTCGCTAAAGAATAAATTAATCATATTGTAATAAATTACAAATTATTCCACTAAATATGTGTAATCGCACTCCTCAATTTAATTTCAAAATCTACCATTACATCTTATTTGACTCCCCATGTTAGAATTACTGACACCAATTCATTAAACTAAATTTTCTGAATAATTTGATTTATTGACTAATTTAATCCTTTATTATTATACTTAACTTATTCCACATGACGGATAAAAAATTCACATGCAGGGTTTTCACGTGAAAACTTATAAGTATCCATAAAGGGGTGTCTTCTATCTCAAGTCTGAGACATGATTCTATCAACTAATTATTATTTCACTAATGTGATTTGTCATTACCCAATCTATTAGGAATATATTGACTCATAATAGAGTCTCACCTTTTAATAGATCAAAATAATAAATCAAGCTACATAGATCATAATAATTATATCATGATTAAGAGTATAAGTACACATAATGAACTAGAGAAGTTGTTTATAAATATTCAAAACATGAACACACATCTCTATTGGTCCGTTCAATAGACACATAATGTACTAGCACTAAGAAGTTAGAATTTAACCATTTCCATAGATAAGATAGAATTATATTTTAATCTTATGCTACAATCATCAACATGTTTTTCAAACTTCATCTTTGATTGTGATCATTTAATTTATAACTTATAAGGACCGACAATTTTAATCTTTTGTGTATGAATTAAATAACTTCATACGTAAAAAATGTCCACTATATAAATAATGGACATACATATTAACACAATGATCTATTTAAATAAAGACTTTATTATATCAACTAAAATGAAATAAATAGTATTTACAAGAGATTAGATAAAATACTATATATAATTCAACCACATGATTAATAGTATATGCAGATACAAAGCTCAATTGCTAACTTTTCGGCATAAAACTTGTTGGTTTGGCCTGCAGTTCTGTTGAATTGCATGTCCACTTCTACCTGTTATATTGCATAAATTACATATAATGATACAAATGTGTACAATGCCTAAATTAATAAATTCCAACACTTAGTTTTGTGAATTGTCCACTTTCACATTCGCGAGTCTTGACTTCAATTTTTTCAAGACAAATTCAACATAATTTACACTGTCAAAAAGGTAGCAAATTAACAACATTGTCAGTGGCAAAATAAAAAATTTCTTTAAAGATATTTAAGATTTAATATATATGTATGAAAAATAAATTTGACCTATGTACTCTTAATAATGAATATTCTAACAGCCACCCTAATCTATATGTGGCTACGCCACTGAATAGTGGGGTAGGCATTGTTGGGTTTTAGATTAGGCATTATTGAGTGCTTGGCTCAACTTCGACTTTGATTTTGAAGACAGTGATAACGTTGAACAGAGTGATAGTTGGCTTTAAATTTTAATTTTACTCTTCACTAAACTAACATGAAATGTTAAAGATTACAAAAACCAGAATATTTTTAGTAAATATTGAAGCAGCATCACTAGATAATTGAACATCCAGGTGGTGTAATTTACAAAAACAAAGACAAAAAACACAGATAAGAGTGCTTAATCCAGGTGGTGTAATTTACAGAAAATGTACACAATTTTCATTCTCTTCAATCTTCTCAAGACCTTTTTCCTTTTCCTGGTTTGCTTATTGGACGATGAAGGTCAAGGGGAAGAGATCCAGGTATTCTTGTTTCGCGGTTAAACCCTCTCAGACATACATATCCTGCAACACTTAACAAAAGTGCATTCAGTTTCATTTGTAATGCATCAATGTCGTCACTGTGTTAAAATTTTAGTTTTATGTGTAAAAACTATATCTTATTTTTTAAAATTATGAAAATTCTATAACTGTTATACACACAAGACATGTCTCTTAGTATATGATCTACATTTTCTGTTTTCAGTAAGAACCATTAGTTGTCGTAAGAATGTTGAATAATGATAATGTTTATGAATGAAATCAGTTCATACCTCTCCAAAAGCAATTCTGTACTTCTTTTGTTGACATCCCTGAATTCACACAAAACACTTCATCAGGGGAAGGGCGTGCAAATTTTCTTCTCGGGTGTGCACATAATAACTAGCATTTCACCTCTATACAACACATAATTTATTGGAGTAGGGTATGCACTTGACCACCCTTAACCTAAGGTGGCTCCGACCATGCACTTTGTAATATAGAATTATCCAATTTATGGCATTTTCTGCTATTATATTTAACTAACAACTTTTGTGTGTCTTTACCTCTAAATATTCCTCTGATGGAGGTGCCACAGTATAGGGTCTTTCTTGGCGAATTCCATATACATGCCCTTGGAACTTCAATTGGCTTTTGAGTAGACTCTTCATCTGCAAAAACCTACGTAAATCACTTTATTAGTATTTCTCAAACTAATTAATTAAAGACTTAGATATGAAATGGTTGCATCACTGAGTACATTACTGTTTAAAATTCACCTCATTTACTTGGAAGTATGTTCCGTTGAGTGGAAATTTCCCCTTATTTGCTGTTCGACACGGAATCTGAAGATACTCTTACGAGTTAGTTTTTATTGGAAAAATAACTATCCAAATAAATTAGAATGTGGAAATTTTTACAAACATGAGATATCCCAATTCAGGAGTAATCATTATGTCCTAAATTTTTTTTTCTCACCAGAAGAGTCCCACTAACAGTCTCAATATTGCTTCCATCGACCTTGTTTTGAGTTTCATCGCAATTACAGGATTCATACTTCTCTTTTGTAGGTTCTTCCGAAGCTGCATTTCCTGTACGGTACAGAAGTGTGAGATCACTATGAATATCATGCATAGACAACATTTTTGTGCTTATTTTTATATAAATTTAGTCCATTCAAGTATATAACTTTCGGGAAGCAATGACCTGGTGTCCTTATAGCAAGTAGATATGGGCAAGGGTCTTCCAGTTCTCGTTTCTCTAGCTGCATTCATAAGCTTTAGTCAACTTCACCAAATCAAAAGACATGACGAATAAATAGTTTCTTTCATGTTGGTAACCTAATTTACCCCTTCTAACAAAGGATGTGAATCTGGAAGTTCATAGCTGCAGCGCGTAGGAAAAACAAATGTTAATGAGCAGTTATTTAAACACTTCACCATTTTCTTCGTTATCTTTTGGAATGTGCATCCCCTTTATTGCACGAAACTTCTTCCGATATAACACTCTTGCAGAAATATTTCTTATATCCATTTGTCAGCTCAATAATAAGATTCTTAATGTGCACACATAGCTTTCCCATGTAATGCCAATTAAATAGTGAAGATAAATGAAACTTATTACAAAAATTACACTTGATGCTCCGTCCTTAACCGACCTATATGCTTCAATTTAGGCAAAGGTGCTTCTTGAGTGGCAATGACCAAAGCTTTAGACAAATCAGTGTCTTTTGTTGATAGGTCATTCTCATCTATGTAACTTAACAAATTTTCCATGAATGCCTGGCGATCAAATGTGATAGTAGGTATGTCACTGGCAGAATAATCTTCAATGTCTGTTTCTCCAATACACCCAAGAGCTGGATAGGTGATAAGCTCATTCTGGTGATCTCCCGTCGAATGATGTGAATTTGAGGCATCCCCGAAAGACGAAACAAGATTTGCTTGAGAGCTGTCAGCACATGAGTATGCACTGTCTACAGGTACTAAAGCTGTATTGACGTTTGCACAGCTGTTTTCCCCTGACACTGTCAGGGGAAGTCTTGCACTGCATTAATGTTCAATAAGTTTACTTAGGAATTGTACTGTTTCTACATAATTCTATCAACATGATTTAGTTTCTGAATGTTCCGAGAGAAGATCATTGCAATGATTTCAAAGAGAACGAAGAACTATCGTTAAGTTTGTCTGGAAGTATATATTTAGAAGCATCAACAAAGGAAGATATAATATATGGTTAATAATCAAGGTAATTTAGCAGGATCAAACCTTGTAAAAGAACTTGCAAAGTGTCTACATTCTGCCTTCATTGGACATGCATTACAATTAGGGGATGATTTTGTACAGAATACCTGTGTGCAACAAAATTACAGTCTCAAAATATCAAGAAAAGCAATTTAATATTAATGACAACAAACAAACCTTTCCGAAGGTAATCATCTGATGATGAAATTCATATCTGCAAGTAACCACAAAGGAATACAAAATGATTTCCACTAATATTCTGTCGGAATAATCAATCATTTAAATTAAGAGTATATATCTTTAAGTCTGAAGGTGAGCTTTTCGCAAGTCGATCCTTACAGTGTTAGATAATCGAGTGTGCATAACCTTGGCCAGAGATACTTGCGAACATCTTTGACGTCCGGGTACCTAAAGTATGACATTCAGGATCATGGATAAAAACTTCCAAAATGAAAATTTGACAGCATCAGCTGATAAATCCAAATTCTTACATATTCAAAAGATGCATCTCTTGTCCTCTTGGAAGTGATTGAATAGGTATCCAACCCAGTCGCACGAGTACTCGTCCTACATTTGTATCAACCTAATAAAATAATAATGAGTGTTAAGGATAAAGCTCATAGATCACAGTAACACGTGCTTACATTATAAACTTACTGGGAAGGCTTGGTGTTGGAGAGTTAGCAACCTTATGCATTCCACACTTTTCACTCCCAGACCATAAATGCTCAGCAAGTACTCCCTGGTAGAAAAAGATATCTCGATCAACTACACTTTCAAATCACAGTTAACTTATGTGTTTCCTATCTCACCAACTATCCAACTTTTTTGAATTCATACAAAAAGAAAGTGCAGACATTACTTAGCCTTTTCTGGTTCAACTTCTCGTAGCCATTCTAGATCCACATTCCCTTGTTCCAGGAGCAGGCAGTTGATAAAATTCTGCAAGTAGTGAGCACACAGTTAGTTTATTACAATGCTGATTGATTACCGAGGAATTCTTAGCCAAACATTGTTAACCTTAATTCTTAGTGCAAGCTTTTTGTCCATTCCCCTTTGATTGATAGCTTTTGATACTTGATCCGTTGTTGCATCGTGGACTGCATTCCAATCTATGGCATCTAACGTGCTATCATTAATCTCTTTGGGATTTACAATGGAAGAGAACTTCCTTATATTTTCCCTTGTAATGGCTTCACTTTCCATGTCTGCATTTTGACTTTTCCTTCTTAAGATTGGTTCAGATTGCTGATTTCTTGTCTCCTTTTTCTTCTTCCCCCCTTTCAGATTTGTTCTTCGGATTATCCCCTGGTTCTTAATATTAGAACTTCCTTTGTAAGATTTCTCCAGCTTGGTCTTTCCATTTCCATTGTGGAATGTTGATTTGAAACTGACTTCATTACAAGGATATTGAGCGGCAAGGGACATGAAAGCAGAGCTGCAAAAGCACAATTTGAGATTACTATTCAGATTCTTAATGAACACATTAATAATCCCTTGTGAAAAGTTTTTTGCATACAGTCTTCAATACCTTGATATGTTGTCGGTGACATTTTGAGCCAGGAAAACCCCAGCCACAGAATCTACAATTGAACCTTTCCACTGTGAGAACTGTCTATTACCTGTCAATATATAATCTGCCTGAAGACGCCGACTAGACATGTTCTCTTTACATGATATATAATGAAAGAAAATGAAATGTTTGCTCATTGTTATTTTATTCATGCTGATAAAGAAATACTCCAGTTGTAGTTACCATTATTTAACATATACAAATTACATTTATCTGGTTCTTGTCATTTTTTATTTTTAGGGAAGCACTAAAAGTCGGAAAAGATTACAATCAAAACCTCAGTTTGAGTCTCACTAAGAGAAACTTCAAAGACAAGTGTGAATTGTATTCATATCAAGTGATGCATAAACAGGCATTTTGATACTTCAAAAAGATGATCAGTCCTTAGTGAGTTATAGTGTTTTCATCTTTGGAGATATTGTTTTGCTTTGACGATGTTCTGGATTCTGGCTGAATTCTTTGTGGACACGTGCTAGTTTGTCGAATTTCTATGATATTTCTGTATCCTTGAATTGGTGGAATTATATATATGCTATTATTTTCATTTATTTATGCTGCATACATTTATAACTTTCAGAGTTGCATACAAGAAAAATATCTAGATCACAGTTTGATACTGAGTTTAATGAATACAAGCATAATCTGATACCTTGGATAAGATGCATGCGAGAAATGAATGATATCACCCGTCCGTGGAACAATGTCCTCTGTATTTCCCATCTTTCATCACACTTTTCAGATTTGCAGCCTTCATGTTCTGGTTTTCCCATCAGAGATTTCCATTCTCGTATTGTCTCCTCATCAAGGATTACTTTTGATCTCAAGATCATTTTGTCTGTGTCACTAGGTGTTTCATCGGTTGAAACTTGTGCATCTTTCTTCTTGTGATGGATTTGAGAATTCTTTTTATGTTTCACTATGAGTCCATTTTTACTGCTAGATTCTTGAAGCCTTGGTTTCTTGTGAATGCAAAGGCTGGCAGCCTTCCCTGGACTATCCTTTAGACCTTTAAAAAGTTACATCAAAGGATAAAATTTAATTTCTTGTTAAATGTTATGTCATATTAAAAATCCAAGTAAGTTGTATAACCACGGTCTTCATTACCTTCGGTAGTAGAAACTTTTGATGTTTTCCGCTTCATGTTCTGCCATTCCTGAAAGGCTGGTAAAACTGTTTTGCAGTTGTTATATATCTGATTCTTCTTAAATCGTCGATTGTACACCTACAACGTATAGTTAGTAGCATAGTTAAGATTAGAAACAGAAAAAATGACAGTGGAACAACATTTGTAGTAAAAACATTGCCTGGACAGGCTTGTTATGCCCTTCAATGAATGGCTCAACTTTTTCACACTTGTTACGTCTTCTATGGTACACCTGCAACGGAAAGTAGTACCATACTTTGGATCAGAAACAAATGAACATTTGCAGGATTGAGAAGTGAAGAAATAGGGAAAAAAAATTTACTTGGAGAGGCTTGGAAGGAACTGATAATGAACCAAGCTTTTCTGATGAGCTTTTTTTCGAGTCTTTGTAACTGTGTTTTTCTTCATTATCTGCTGGAAAATAATTTAGTAATATTATCCAACAGAGACGATGATATGTATAACTCAATCTTAGGAACAAGCTCAATGTTGAGATAATTATTAAGCACAAAATCTAATATACTAGATGACTTGGAAATCACAATTGAAGTCATTACCTGCACCCAAGCTAATTAGCCTTTCCTTTACTATTTTCCGTTGACGAAGAAAGTACCTTTTAACTGTCAAAATGCTCTTACTTAGTAAAGCAGAACCAGATAATCCCAATGATACAGAACCTTTCGAACATATTTGATTAATCACCTGCTCCCGAACTAAGTATCTCCTTTCCTTTCCTTGGTCGAAGCCAATAACTATAATCTGTGGAAAAAAAGACATTGAACTGATGAAACCCCAAAAGAAAACAATAAAGTTTCTCTCGATCGCATGACAATAATGCTGCAACCAAACAATCAAGAATAGACATTCAAACTTGGCCTCAGCTGGCAAGTAATATAAGTAGTACACAACTAGACACCTCCACTTGATCTTAACTCAACTGGTAACTAATCCTTATGGAGGTGTTTGGATAATCATTTTGTAAGTTGGAGTGTTCAACTAACACTTACACAATGGTGACAAGTTGCACTACATCAAAAATGATCATTAGCGGCAATTAAGAATTAATTGCCGCTAAATATGTATTTTTAGCGGCAATTGACACTCTTTGTATATGTGCCTAAAGCATTTAGCGACATTGGTTCTAATGACACTTAACTAAAGCCGGTAAAGACTTTAGCACTCTTTATTAATGTCAATATTTATTGCCGCTAAAAGTTGTTTTTGTTGTAGTGTTGATGTGTCTAAATTTGCATGCTCAAAAAATAGAGTTTAAGTGTCTGTTTATGTATTATATCTTCATCAATTAAAGCACTCATAAAATTTGATGCATGTGCTTTGAAACAATCAAAGTTGAGTAGTAATAGTGTTTTATATACAATAACATGACAGAATTCTGAATTGAAAACTAATCAATTCCATGAAGCCTCAAATTAAGTAATAGCAGACTCAAAATTGGAGTGCTTACTGTGTTGAAAGTGGGATGCAGCCTCTGAACCTTTACCATGTTGAAATTTCAGAATATCTTTATCTGAGTTTTAACTTAAAGAGAAAAAAAGAAGCTTTGTGCCATTAGAAGTGATACATGCAATATACATAAACAAGAGAAATTCATCCATATGCAATGTTTGTATAGAGGATTTAGCCATAACAAGCATGCATGAGGATGGATGATCATTCAAGTGAAGCAGCAAAGGAATATTGAAAGAAATTACCAGAAACTGTAAATTGAGTTTTCTCAGTCTTTGAAAACAGGGTTTGGTGACAAAGTGGGAGAAATAAAAAGGAAAACTAAGTCTTGAGTTTGGGGACAAAGTGAGGTATAATAACAAATCCCCAACTCCATGTAATCATTGCATCATGCAATAAAAACTAAGTCTTGAGTTTAATTTATTGATTATTACACCATGATTTGATAATTTCTCCTCAATTCATATGGAAGGAAAAAATATTTTTGTAGACTTAAACTAAAATATGGACTCCCTCCATTTCATTTTATGTGACACCATTTGACTTGGCACGGTGTTTAAAAAAAAAAAAACTCTTCATACTTATGGTCTAAACAATTTATATATATTTGTGTAGTTGAAAATCACTTCACTAAGGGTAAAATGAGTATTTTAAAGTTAAATTGTTTCTAATTATAAAAAGGACATTCTTTTTTGGACGAGCTAAAAAAAGGATGCCGCATAAAATGGGACGGAGGGACTAAATGTATCAAAATATTCTTTAATTTTGTGGTCTCAAATGTATAAGGTGAAAAGTTAAAAAGTTGTCAAAAGAAGACATTGTAACTACAGAAAAGGATCAAAATTACCCTCAAATTATTCGAAATAACTCACATTTACCCTTCGTTTATTTTTAGGACCAAAACTACCCTGACGACTATGTTTTGAACCACAAATGTCCTTTAAATGTTATCATTGCCACCGCACCTAACATGACAATCCACCTAAACACTCTAACATGGCAAAAATCCCTTCCCTCAATAGTGTTGTTCTTCCTTGTTAGCCCTGTTACTAAAAAAATAAAACACCAAAAATATAGTTTTTCATTGTTCATGTTTCAATTTCAAAGTGGGCTGATGTTTGTTTGAGGTTGTAACTGTGTGTTGAAGGATCGAGTTCATCGTTTGGATTTTGAGGTCATTGAATTTGAGGCTGAAAATTTTATTCAATGATTAAATGATATTGAAAACTCTTCAAGTCATTCTTTGTGCGTTGAAACTCAAAATTTCGCGTCAAGAACATTTAGGCCAAGTTCTAGATCAACAAAACAACACAATTAAATTTAATCAAAACTCACTACACAATGTACATGAAAGAATGAATTTGACTTTGTTCTAATCTTGAATGTATGCAAGAGAGTATTTTTCAAGTGTAACAAAAGTATGAATGAGAGGTACTAAAAGCATGGCTTGGTAAGGTACTATAACAAACCCCCAACTACATGTAATCATTGCATCATGCAATAAGAACTAAGTCTTGAGTTTAATTTATTGATTGTGTTTAACTTATTGATTATTACACCATTATTTGATAATTTCTCCTCAGTTTTAATTCATTTGTCTGATTTTTACTTGAAAGAAAAATAAATAAATTTATGGACTTAAACTAAAACATGTATTCCCTCCATCTCATTTTATGTGATATCATTTAACTTGATACGGTGTTAAAAAAAGGAAGACTTTTGGTACTTGTGGTCTAAAACAATTTATATATATTTGTGTGATTAAAAATCATTTCATTAAGGGTAAAATAAGTATTTTCAAGTTAAATTGTTTCTAATTATAAAAAAGGTCATATTCTTTTTTGGACGAGCTAAAAAACAAGGGTGCCGCATAAAATGGAACAGAGAGACTAAATATATCAAAATATTCTTTAATTTTGTGGTCTCAAATGTATAAGGTGAAAAGTTAAAAAGTTGCCAAAAGAAGACATTTGTAAATACAAAAAAGGATCAAAATTACCCTCAAATTATTCGAAATAACTCACATTTACCCTTCATTTATTTCTTGTGATATTTTGCTATAGTTTTAGGACATATTTCTTGTCTTATTGGGTTTTAGTTTTGCAACAGAGATGGGAATAAAAGAATAACATGAGAGATGCAAATCAAATATTTAAGCCTGCACCAAAGTCCAAACGTCATCCAATAATTATCGTCATCTCAGAATACAACACTATGATGCGCCCCTAAAACCCTTGCAGAACTCCATTTCCCAAGCAATGGCATCCAAACTTTTGTTCATCAGGTAAAGCTAATTCTCAACGAGGCAGAATACTCATTATTGGACAGAAAAGAAAAAAAATAGTTGGTCTTTTCACACTGACAGCACTGCTTCTAAAGGAACTTTACAGATTAAATTCATGCTTCAAATTGTGTATAGCTATTACATCTTATAAGCAGTGTATTCTGGTTTGCTTTGAATGATTACCATTCAAATCACCCTCTTTGGATCACGAGCTGCAGCCAAATGATCCTGCAAAAACCACAGGGAACAAAGTTAGAAGAGTCACACACAGGTCCTAAAATGAAGTCATCTAGTCTTCTCAAGTTTGGGAAAGATACCCTACTGTTCACAATCAGAATTGACGCACACTATTACTCACAGCATACACAAAAGGGATGCATCTAAATATATTAAAAGAAAAGGAATAGCAGATTATAAAAGGGAAAAGGGTCAAAAATGCCCTACGTTTATAGTTTGGTCCAAAAATGCTCTTGCCGTCAATTCTTTGTCCAAAAATGCTCTTATTGTTATTTTATGGGTCAAAAATGCTCATTTTTCAAATAAATATATTATTATTTTCTTTTTAACATATTCTTTTTCTAATAATGTTTTTTTTAAAATTAGCAAATCTTTATCTTACTTCAATTCAAAAAAAAAATGAAAATATTTCTTATTTTATCATTATTATTTTTTATAGTTATATAAATATAAATTAATGATGGATATAATATGATCTTATATATATGACATATATTATTGGGAAAATGGACAAATATACCCCCGAACTATCATAAATGGTATGTCAATACCCTCCGTTATACTTTAAGGTTGTATATGCCCTTACCATCATTCTTTTGGGTTGTATATATCCTTGAATCTAACGGATGGACACGTGGCATCATCTAAATGATTTACCCGATTTTATTTATTTATTTATCCAAAAAAATTGAAAACCCACCCATTTTCTATACTTTACCCACCCATGGCCCAAATTAAAATATCATGACATTTAAAACTAA
>NW_006239377.1:255236-274762 GCF_000226075.1 Solanum tuberosum | reverse complement strand
TTTTTTTTGTTTAGCAAGCATAAAGCTACAGATTTAAAAAATTTGAAAGACACAAGATTGACATAACTGGCAGGGATGTTAGTGAAAGTGAAGAAAATAGTAGTTTTAGTGAACAAGTCATCTTCTTCCTTGAAAGATGAGTTCTTGATTCCATGGTTATGGTGGGTTGAGAAGAATAAAGGGATGATTTTTGATGAAAATGAAGAGTGGAATTTGGCACCACCCATTTTGATTGTGGGTTGGGTGGATTTTTAATTTTTGGGTAAAAAATAAATAAAATCGAGTAAATCATTTAGATGATGCCACGTGTCCATCCGTTAGATTCAAGGATATATACAACCCAAAAGAATGACGGTAAGGGCATATACAACCTTAAAGTATAACGGAGGGTATTGACATACCATTTATGATAGTTCGGGGGTATATTTGTCCCTTTTCCCTATATTATTTGTCAAAAGGGTACATGAAGTTATTCTATTTTAATTGATAAAATGAGATTAAGAAGAAAAATATTTTCTACATTTTTATTTGTTAAGTGATTTTAGAAGAAAGAAAACAAGAATAGTGTTCTTTAAAGTAATATTTTAATTAGGAAGAAGATGTGTTTAAAAAGAAAAAAATTATATATTTATTCAAAAAAGGGCATTTTTGACCCATTTTGTAACTATAGGGACATTTCTGGATCAAAGTATTCACTGCAAGGACATATTTGAACCAAAGTATTGATGGTAAGGGCATTTTTGAACCAAACTATAAACGGAGGGCATTTCTGTTCCTTTCACATAGTTTAAGGGCATTTTTGACCCATTTTGTAACTATAGGGACATTTCTGGATCAAAGTATTCACTGCAAGGACATATTTGAACCAAAGTATTGATGGTAAGGGCATTTTTGAACCAAACTATAAACGGAGGGCATTTCTGTTCCTTTCACATAGTTTAAGGGCATTTTTGACCCTTTTTTCCCATTATAAAATACAGAACTTCCATATCACCACAAGAATAAAGGCGGAGGATCACTTCTTTTTTATTTTTGGAGGTTTGAGAGGGGGGGAGGGGGGAGTGGCATGAAATAGATAAAGAATTGTTAATGGCAACCTTTAAATTCAGGGGCACGTAAAGGCAGTCGCAATTTAATGCAGATTCAAAGCAATAATAGAAAATGGAAGTGCACAAGACCCAAACTTACCGAGATAAAATCAAATGCCTTGGTATCTTCTTTCTTCGAAGTGTTCATCAAGGAAGTAGGAGTTTGA
Source organism: Solanum tuberosum (assembly GCF_000226075.1). NCBI lineage: Eukaryota > Viridiplantae > Streptophyta > Magnoliopsida > Solanales > Solanaceae > Solanum > Solanum tuberosum. The sequence continues at coordinate 273,507 of NW_006239377.1, read as the reverse complement.
TTAGAAATGCTAGCATTGAAGATATCGGGGAGAGCTGAACCATAAACTTCCGCAGAATCAGCAGCATGACTAGCACTAGTGGATGGGTGCATGCTCCCTAATTGCTGGTAACTGGAAAGCGTTGCAAGGAGTTGCTGCTGAGCAAAAATGTTTCCCATAGCATTATAGTTTAGAGCCTGAGGAGCAAATGATGGATTCAACACGAAGCCAGGAAGCAAGTTATACTGCATAGCACCCAAAGGAAACATGGAATTTGCATTAGCTCCACCAGCCTGGGAGGAAAGTATGCTGTTCATGGCATCATTAGAAGCCTGATGACGAGGATCAATAGTGGGCTCTTGAAATATATTCTGATAGGGGGTTGCCCCTGAGCTGCCATTCTGCTTCATGGATGACTCATTCCCATTCAAGGAGAGACTATTCATCAAATCAGGAACATCCTTTCTAGAATTATTGGGTTCCTGAGGAACTTCAACACTGGGACCAAAGATATCAAACAGTTCAGGTCCATTTCTATTATTCACCGAATGGATTTCAGTAGCATCTGATTTGTCAACTGTCATTCCAGAAAAGAGATCAGCTTCAGGCGCCTTCTCAGTACTGGTGTGAAAAGAAACATCAGCAAAGGGGTCATCATCATTTTTCTTTTGGCCGGAACTAAAGCTGCTGCCCGAATTGTCTCCAAATAGATCATCCATCAGAGGGGTGGCAGAGGTGGATGCAATTTTTATGCCTTCACTACTCTGCATATTTGCTAAATCATCTGATCCAAACAGATAATCAGAATTGTCTGCGTCTATCAAGTCAGGCATCTGGACAGCAGGGTTACAAGCATTCGCAGACCTATCTACATGAGCCACAGCATCAGCTGTTTGTCCATCATTCAGAAGATTTAAGACCTGCCCATATTCATCACATGACTTCAACTAGGGAAGATACATAATGCAATCATACATTTGTTGCAAGATGCCAACATATGCACATTAAATGTTTTTTTCCTTTTCCTTCTGAAGCTGAGATGTATAACTCAAACTCTGTAAGAGACTTGTTTAAATACCACCATTCACACCTTTATGGATCTGATGTCAGAATCACAATGGTGCATGACATGGAGGATCATGAGATAATTTGTTCTCCTAGTCATCTCTTTTACCTTCAATTTTATTTTTTTTGGTTAAATAAATTAGGTCTCATCACCTTTAATTCTTCCACTGGCTTAACAGTTTTATGTATCATTTTCTCTACTTTTTTTTTTATGACAAGGGAAACCTGCAGCTGCTACCCTTTGGGTGCACACAGGGTAAAACCCCCGCTCCTACCCCCGCTCCTATGCAATAGCTCGCAAACCACATAGAAGAGGTAACCCGCACTAGACATGCCTGGTGCGACGAGCTCCATTTTCTCTAGTTTTTTCTGAGCAGAACAATGAGATTTGAGTGTATACCCACCTTATAATATATAACCTAAGCTACAAATCTGATCAATGACAATCAGCCTTTAAGTTATAGTTACCCACATATGTGAAAGATATACAAGTATCAAGTATACATGTAGATTTTGTAAATGAAACTAGAAGGCATAGAAGCAAGGACCTATAAAACCTAGAAGAATTTAAGTGAACATAATATTTAGAGCACCATGTGATAAATGCAAATTGGAGTTTCTTTCTCTCTCTCTCTCTCTGTGTCTTTCTCTCCATGTCTTTTCTTTATAAAAACATTGATCTTTGCACTTATATTTGTGTATGTGTTTCTTCATTTCTATTAGAGGAGTTCGAGGAGGGCAAATAAATGCAGAGTGTTCATCTTGGAAATCTTACTTTGTTTGCTTTTTCTCTTAATGATGCTTGGGGAGATTCAGAGCATTTTACCACAACATCTCTATTTTCAGTGAAATAAGATGCCATAGTACCAAAGTGAGCATCATCTTTTTTCCTCAAGATAGCCTCAAGGACACAGATTGCTTTCACACGAACCTGGCAAAAGAGAAGACCAAGTAAGAAATATGTGAACTAGTTTGAGATCAACATTAATTAGCACAGTCTAGCAGTTCAAGTAAGAGATTAAGTGCCAAAAAAAGAGTTTGAAGTGTCACATAACGAAAATCAATTACAATGAAATGCTTCCCATAGTGAGTAGTGACTATCTGTACGTAGAAGAGCAACTTGTGAAAATTCTAAGCAACAGATTAGCATCATGACAAACCTGCCACGAAGGTGATTGCAGTTTTGACTCAAGGGCATGAGTCAAAGCCAAGGCATCTAATTTTGATGCCTCCAGAAGGAAAACCTGAAGTGCATCCCGAGTTGGCTGCAGACGAACTCCACCGGACGTTGCAATAGTTTCTAATAACCTCTCTTCTCGGGTCTTTTCACCAGAATCTGGCTTGGTTGTTGTTTCAGTGTGAGATGGTTGAAGATCTTGAGTCCAAGTTGCAGAAGCAGGATTTCTTGAAAAGCGAGAAGTATCATTGTGAGAAGAAATCCCTTGATATCTGTCAACTTGAGTTGTCAATGACCTCTGAAGATTTGGACTTGTGTAACTTCCAGTATCATTCTTTTTGAGAGATAGGGATGGAGATTGTGTAAGAGTGTTAAGTCCTTGTTTAATTGTAGCACTTCCTATACCAACAACGTCACTGAGGAAAGACCTCTTATCATCTGCTGATGCGATTTCATAGCTGGTATTACCAAAGCCTTGTATCCTACCACCAAGATTTAGATTTTCTGTGGGAGGAGGTTTAGTGTCTTCTGAAGAGAATAGAGCAGATAATGCTTCCTGTGCTGTTTCACGGACTGCTTTATTGAGTGCATCAGCCTTCAAAGGATCGGGTTGACCCTTGTAGTGAATTAACTGGCGTATAGCGACTGAATTTCTTTGCATCTCCCTTCTGAATTCTGCACCAGATTTTCCGACGGCATATTTGATCACTCTGAGAGCCTGCATAAAGAAGATGGTTGTAACAAGGCAATAAATAAAGAGGGAAGGTGTGTGTGTGTGTTACCTTTTGCTTGATAATTGGGGATTTGTGTTGGAGACGTTTGAGGATGAATTCAGATACTTCTTTAACAATAGAGGAATGTGAGGATCTAAGCAAGTCACAAATCTCCTCCAATTTGTAAACAGGCGTCACTTTATCTTCATCAGAGGTCGCTCCATCGATCATCCGTGACCTCCAATACGACTCTACCGCCCTCCTGCTTGAATCCATTCTAATCAAAACAATTTCAGATCTGATCACCCTAACTCCAAATCTACTTAGGGTTTTTGACCCAACGGACGTCCACTGCTTTTTCTTCCAATGTATTCCCTACACCTCCATTTTCGCCTTCATTTTTCTCTATCTTCTTTTTCTTATCATAAATAAAATATAAAATTCAATTTTCTTTTTATATTTTATATATTTAATAAAGAAGAGATAACAACTCTTTATTTTATTTCACTCATCAATTCTTGCAATTTCTTCCAATATCTTTTCCACCCAAAAGTATAATTTCTTAAAATAATAACAATTCATTGATATCAAAATTACCTGTGCAATTTTATTTTTTAATAATTGACTATAGTCTTCTAGTCTGGATTGACTAACAAAAACTCATATACGTTTAACATTTATTTTAGGGAAAATTATACAAAATCGCAAACATTTAGTCTATATTATTAGGTACTATAGCTAGAGTTTAAAATATAATAATTTGCGGCTACAGGTTTTCCAATTTTTGTTATTCGCTTGATTTGTATAATTCGTTTCTTGATTTTATAAATAAAGATTTTTGTATATGATTTATGAAAAATTCATATACATATTTGTATATTGACAAGCGAAATATAAAAACAGAGTTCTGAAAAATTTCCAAATGTATAAATACAGAATTTGTATATGCTTACCATATTTGTATATTCGTAAGCAAAATTTACAAACAGAATTCTTAAAAATTCCTAAATATATAAATACAGAATTTGTATATGCTTACCATATTTGTATATTCGTAAGCAAAATTTACAAACAGAATTCTTAAAAATTCCTAAATATATAAATACAGAATTTGTATATGCTTACCATATTTGTATATTCGTAAGCAAAATTTACAAACAGAATTCTTAAAAATTCCTAAATATATAAATACAGAATTTGTATATGCTTACCATATTTGTATATTCGTAAGCAAAATTTACAAACAGAATTCTTAAAAATTCCTAAATATATAAATACAGAATTTGTATATGCTTACCATATTTGTATATTCGTAAGCAAAATTTACAAACAGAATTCTTAAAAATTCCTAAATATATAAATACAGAATTTGTATATACTTAACCAATTTGTATATTCGCAAGTGAAAGATACAAACGAGCAAAATATACAAATTGTAGCCTCCATAACAAACCGAATAATAGCTATGGAGTGCAATTATCGAAATTGTAGCTATAGAGTCTTATTATGTCTATTGTGTTTGCTATTTCTAAAATTTTCTCTTTTACTTGTTCTATCATAATTAATTAGAGTTTTGTTTAAGCAAGTTAATTGGGTCCGGTTAACTGACGAGCACAAACACACTATAAATTTAGCGCTTTGGTAGTCAAATATAGTATAGTATATAGATCGTCTCAACAGGGATTGGTACGAATAATAATTTAATCAAATCTTGCTAACTATTATTTATGTGATCAAAAGAAGAGAATTTGTTGTGGTTATAAACAACATTTATAGACTAAACGATAATTTAAAACAATTGGTAACTATGGAGTTTAAGATAGGGTACAAGACGAAACAAGTGCATAATGTTGATTTGACCACGTTCATAGATCAAATCTAATGTTATATCAATTCTCTCAAATTCGATAGTTATTAGAGTATCATTAAGATTTGGATTTCTCTTCCGAGTAAATCTCAAGTTGAAGAAATAAACTGATTATAACCAAGTGGTCATAAGATGTAAGAACATGTTATGAATTATTCTTGAGGAAGTAACGTCTCCTCCTACTATTTTCCTTGAGATTCAATCAACAATTATCAACAATCTCTTTCAATTACTTTAGAAAAGATATATTGATTCAAATTCACACAAAATTATGCAATAATATTTATAAGCAATTCCTCTTTCGATTATATAAGATAATGAACATAGTTGCAATTTCATTAAAACACCCTAATGAGTTCAAACATAAGAACGAAAATCAAAATCCCACAATATTCTTCAATACAACGTGTTTGTCAAATACTCTTTAAGAATCTACTCCTTGGAGGAGAATAAGCTTACGAAGAACAAAGATGAAAATTTACATTCAAAACTTGTCTAGTATCATCTCATTTCATTACCCATCAAATATCACCACACTTGAGTTTTTGCTCTTCCCAGGTAAATTAGAACAAACTTGACCCCTCTATACTTTAATGCACAAGTCACTAGAAACAGTAATCAAATTCAACCATCCTTATAGTTGCAAGCAACATTCAGCGTTATAGGACTACTCCTTGACAATAAAATTGAACCGAAAATTAATCTATGAACTTTCTAACAACAAAGAAGATGCAGTTTTATCACCAACAAACTTATGTTCATGCATTATAGACAGAATCTCTCGTTCCACTCACTCTCACAAATAAATATATCACGTTATTCCAGAATACCATAGGCTTGACAATCAAGTAATTCTCCACTAATGTAGGCCTTCTCAAGTTAAAATCATGTAGGACTTGAACGGATGCACTTTGTGGTAAGGGCGTTAATAGAATCTGAAAATAATAAGTCACATCTTCCCTCTCTTACTTCTTCTTATTTTCTTTTTATTTTCGGGCAACTTTCTTCTTCTTTTTAAAACACATCCAACAATTTTCATTACTTTTAAATACTTCAGTTGCATCTTTTTTTCTTCTTATCCTTTTGCATTTATAAATATATTTTTTTCATTTAAAAAATAAATAAATCTCTACACTTTCATATATAATTCCAACTAAGAGATTAACACTCGGGAGATTAGACTGGAGAGTTGTATCGCTAATCAAAGAAAATGGATTGTTATAAGACTCAAAGTGGTTGACTAGGAATACTTATCATCAATAATCGGTAAATTAATACTAGAAATGGGTTAATCAAAGAAAGCCTACAATCATATTCTTTTTCAAAAAGTCTTATAATATCACCTAAAAAACTACCATGCCAAGTTCTAGATTCTTTCTAATATGAGTACACATCAAAATCTTCTCACCACATAATATTGAAGGATTGATGATGCCTCAACTTCACATACCAACAAGTATGCAAATTTCAATTAAGAAAGCAACACAACCTCTAGATAAGAATCAATAAATTCTACCTCTAGCACTTACACAATAATTATGTCATGCCTCTTATCTTAAAAAATTGTCTCATTCAAAACAAATATGATTATGATAAAAGAATCATACAGAAAACCCATAGAAGTACAATAAAGAAGTTACCCTAGAAAGATAAAAAAAAAATTATTTACAACTTCTTCACCCCCATACTTAAGCTATGATATGTCCCCATAGCATAAAGAAACTACAAAAGTAAAGAAAACTTTCTTTGCTCTCTTTAGTTGGTTTCACAAATAGTGCATGGGTCCATTATGCAGGCTTGGCCAAGCGCACGCAACCATGCTGTGATCTTCCTATCTGACTTGACTGTCTTAACTGTTAGCTCATCCACCTTCTTCATATTAAATACTACATTTTTCTCTTCAACTCTAAGAATCAATCTCCCTTCATACACATCGAGTATTTCGCTATCAGTAGCTAAAAACGGTCGACCATGAATTGATGGAACCTCATTGTTTTCTTTCATATCCACCATGATGAAGTCTACTAGAAACACAAACTTGTCCACCCTAACTAGAACATCTTCAACTAATCCTTCCGGAATAATGGTGGATTGGTCTACCAATTGTAAGGACATCGTGATGGACTTAATGATTTTGAGCTCTCCTTCCAACTTTTTGAAAATGGACAATGGCAAGAGGTTTATAGAAGCTCCTGAGTCACACAATGATTTCTTAAATTTAACAATCCTTCTCTCACACGAAATAGTGAAATTCTCTGGATCACCACATTTTTGAAGTAGTTTATTTTGAAGGATGGCACTACCATGAGCATTCAGCTTGACTACTGATGTTTCCTCCAATTTTTTCTGGCTAGACAAAACTTCCTTAAAATTTTTAGCATACGCAGGCATCCGAGTAATTGCCTATGTGAAAGGAATATTCAAATGAAGTTGTTTTAGCATCTCTAAGAACTTACAAAACACTTGTCAAACTTCTCTCGTTTCATCTTTTGAGGAAAAGGAAATGCATGCATTTATTTAGGTTGAACTTCTAGTTCTGACTTCTTCTTTCCTTTCTGAATTTTGTTAGACTTCCGTACTACTTTCTAGCTTCCCTATTTTTCATCTTGGCTCTTTGTTTCTTCACAAGCTTTGCTTTTGCAATTATAATTTAACATTTTCCTACTTCGAAAAGTAACAACCTTCAACTTCATAGGGTTACTCATTGTGTAATTTTGAAGATTCTAGGTGGTCTCTCGGATATCTTATTACCAATTTGTCAAGCATGCTTTTCTAAATTTGGTATAGAAGCACATTCAATTTCAAACTCTCATCAATCTTAGTTATAAAACTTTTAAACATCTCTTCTAAATAGGATTGGCTCTCTTGTTGTCCCTGATAAGGCTGATATTGTTGCTTCTAGTGATTCTGGTACCATGAAATGCTTGTCCTTGTCCTCTCACATTGTTTTGTAGCCACATATTCAAACTATTATTTGGTGAACTCCATAAGAATTTAGGGTAATTTTTCTGCATTACATTAAAAATATTTCTTTTTTGATATTTTCCTCTGTTAAAGTTTCCAACAGCATTAACCTCTTCTTCTTCAAGTGGCTCTTGTTAACATTCATAAGTAGGATGCCTCCCTGCACAAAAACCACACATTATTGATTGTGTCATTTGAGCCTGGGATAAAGTAAATTGTTTCGCATCCTTTTCAATCTGCGCATACAAGATAGTGTAAGTATCAGTTTGGTGCACCCTTGCACTCTTCTTTCTTTCAGAATTCTCTGCAACCTACTGTGTAGCATCTTCTTCAAGTTCATTAAGGATTTAAATTGCTTCTTCGGATGTCTTTTTCATGATCGGTCCTCCCACTATATTTATTTAATATCCTCCATGACGCAGGTGATAACCCTTTCAAGAAATTTGTCAACTGCAATCATGGCTCTATTCCATTATGTGGACACTTCCTCAATAATTCCTTAAATCACTTCCATGCTTCAAACACTGTTTGTAATTTTATTTGACCAAAAATGCTAATCTCCTTCCTCATTTTGGTTTTCGCTAGTGAGAAGTACTTCTCAAGAAACTTTGTCATTCATCCCAAGTATAGATTGATCAAGAGGGTAAACTTTGTAACAAAATCTTAGCATCATCCTTCAAAGAGAAAGGAAATCTCCTTAAGTATATAACATCATCTGATGCTCCATTGTAGTTAAAAATGTTCATGATTTCGTTGAAATCCATCAAATGACTGGTTCGATCCTAATTCTGCTTCTCTCTGAACACACAGTTATTTTGTACTGCTTAGAGAACACTATGTTTGATTTCAAAGTTATTTGACGCAACAAGAGGATATCTCACTGGACTGCATCCCATTGTAATTTGTCCTAGCTTAGTCTCCTAGTGATCTCCCCGTCCTATCATTATTTTGATCCATTTAATCTTCTATTTTAGCTAGAGGAAGGTGGATTCTTCGATCAACAACCCAGTATGTTCAACATCATCATCAATCACATGTGCTCAATTTAGGTTACCATGGTTGAATAGGTAATTCAAAGCCATGTTACCGGTGTTATTATCACCCATTATGTTATGCCTTTGATACTACACAAGAACCCTTTCTCCAAGTTCCTTTTGAAGCAAATGTAAAGCTCTTTCCAACTCTGGATTGTATTCTATTACCTCTTTTGAGGAAGATCGTGTCATACACAAAAGTTGTGGTTAATACATGTTGCATGGGATAACAGGTACTTGAGATATTAACTAAAAAAAAATAAAAAACCTAAATTAATAGACAAAATCTATTGAAAACTACTTGTTTCCAATCCCCGACAACGATGCCAAAATTTGATGAGCACAAACACACTATAAGTTTTGTGCTTCGCTAGTCAAATATAGTATAGTATAAAGATCGTCCCTACAAGTATTGATATAAATAATAATTCAATCAAATCTTGCTAACTATTATTCAGGTGATCACAAGAAGAAAATTTGTTATGGTTATGGACCACGTTCATAGACTAAACGATAAATGAAAATAATTGGTATCAATAATAAAAAATAGGGTACAACATGAAACACGTGCATATTGATATTTGAGATTTGACCACGTTCATTGATCACATCTAAAGTTCTATTGATTCTATCAAATTTGATAGTTCATTAGAGTATCATTAAGATTTAGATTTCTCTTCCAAGTAAATCTCAAATTAAAGAAATAAATTAATTAGAATCCAATGATCGTAATATGTAAGAACATGTTAAGAATTATTCTTAAGAAAGTCTTGTCTTTCGACTATTTCTCCTTGAGATTCAATCAATAATATCAAAAAGCGCTTTCGATTACGTTAGAGAAGATATATTGATTCAAACCCATACAAGATTATGCAACAATATTCGTAAGATATTCCTCTTTCGATTAAATGAGATAATGAACATAGTTGAAATTTAATTCAAACACCCATAATGAGTTCAAACATAAGAAAGAAAATCAAAATCCCAACATATTGATCAATACAACATGTTTGTCAAATACCCTCTAAAAATCTACTACATGGAGGAGAATAAGTTTACTAAGAACAAAGATGAAAAAGAAGACATAACAATCTAGCTTTAAATCTCAACTTCCATTTTGGATTCGAGTAGTGTACCACATTGATTCCTTCTCTCCTTCGTAACCTAGCCTTTTTCTTGCTCTTTTCTTGATATCCTGGCCCTGGGCAAGCTCTAACATCATATAGCACAAGGTTGCCTGTGAAATTCAAAAAGTACCTTCCTTTAATAATTTCACGCCTCCACGCCGCGCGTGCGTTCCGTTGGGAGCCAGAGCGCCTGATCGGCGTGCGGAGGGATATCAACTTCAAATGTCCATTTTTACTCTTTTTTTTTCCTTGAGCATTCTTGTTGTCTCTTTTCACTAATCATGTTCAACACTTGAACTAGTAAGCCTACACATATGAAAAGTAGACCATTAATTACAAAATTCTCATCCAAAGCTTGTCTAAAATCATCTCATTCATTGCCCATTATTAGCTCGGTCCATTATCGTTTTGAGTTACTAGGCCACCGAATCGGGCTAGACTGAACTCCCCGCTAATGGGCCGATCTGATCATGGGATGAACAGTAATTTCAGTGAAAATGCACTGGCTCATGATTGATGAGACAATTGTACCGGGCTTAATGGGTTGTGTCTGGGTTTTAGCCCAGTGGGCTAATGAGTCGGGCTATTTTAAAATCACTATTTATTCATTCAAAAATTTTAGTCAATTATCAATATAATGTATTGTTAGCTATTTAATTTTGACATAATTATAACTATTTATAATAATAGATTGATTACATTTTACTATTTATATATATTTACTTATAATATACACTAAAACACACACACGATATACTATCTATGATAATATAATAACCCTCACATTACCAAATAGTAAAGATGCGATACTAAAACTTATTAGTTGAGTTACTTTCAATCTTCTTATTTCTATAGACTTAAAAATTATTAAGTATCATTGATTTATTCAAGAATTATGAGGGTCAACAATGTTAACTAAAGAATGTAACATAATTTGTGTAAGATCTATTAGGCGAGCCTCGAGCTGGGAGTTGAGCATGCTTAGGACATACAGTCGAGCGCTTAGGGCATAAGTCATACAGAACTAAGCCCCACACTTGAAACTTGAGACATTTTACTAGAGTCCTGCCCTGGAGTGAGTCCCAACAGAGTTTTTTAAAACATTGTATAGCACTAAAATCAGAAGCAAGAGAAAATCTACGTGGAAGATTTGTTAATAACCAACGTAGAAAGATTGTATATTGTCCGTGAAGTCTAAAAGTATCTAATCGACAAGTACTTCTAGGAATACCTTAAAACGTAGTATTATAAAGTGATTTTATATAATTAATAAAAGCATCATAAGAAGCAAATGAAAAATGTAGACAATCGAAAACTATCATTTTCGCCAACTCTTCACGACCCCTCATTTTATTATACATCCCAATTAATTTTTTGGTATGTAGGTTTAATCTACCTTGGACTGTTTTAGTAACACCCTTAGGTTGTTGTTTTTGTTCTTTCAAAAAATTATGTTCATCATCTAGATGTCTAAGCAATTGAACCGTTTCTCCTTGATTGTCCCCGGTCTTATGCTCCAATTTTTAAGAACAACTACTACATTCAACTTTAGTTGTTGCAGGTACTCGACTAAAAAAATTTCATACTAAACTATTTTTTTTTTCTTTCTTTTATAGGTCGTGGAGGTGATTACAAGTTCTAGATTGAGTATATTCAATTATAATAGCAGGATTAGTTGGTGTAACAACATCATCATCATTATTATCACTATCATTTTGTTCTATTTCTACTTCATCTTATTCTTCTATACCATAATTTTCATGTAGCTCAAATACAGTCATATCGTATGCACCTACACCTATTTCTCCAATTTCGCTAGGTGGTGCGTCAGACATATGAGAATAGAGTTTACTTGTACTACCTCTAGCGGAAAAACTTTTTTCTTACTACCATTACTACCTTTGAGACACAAAATTTTTAATATTTCTACCTACCTTTTTACGTATCCATTCTACAAATTAAGATGACAAAAATTATAAACATGAAAATAATATGATTAAATATTCAAGAATTAATATACTAAATAAAGGAAAGAGAAGGAACGAAATACCATTTTTCGGAGATAAAGAAAGAACCTAAAATGATGAAATGTTGAAAACCTCCACTTGATATTTTTAATTGCAAAATATAATATAAGATTGCTATCACTTCAAGAGAGAATGAAGAAATTGAAAGACAACAAAAAGATTGGGAAAAATAATTAAATGTAGGAACTATTAAAAAAAAATTAAAATTGAATTTTGGGCTACTTTTTCAGAAAGTGGCTCAACGGTCATGTCCCATTTATTAAAAAAAATTCTCATCGGGCCGGTGAACTGCAGACCACCTCCCAGTCTCTTATCGGGCTAGGGTAAAAAATACACCAAACCGGCCCAGTAAACTTAGTACGTGGTTGGGTATTGGTACTGGTCTTACCTGTGCCGGGCTCTTGCTGGGCTAGTGTTAATGGGCCGAAATTGGTCCGCCCAACCCAATTAACAACTATAGTTTTGTTGTATGTGTAAAGTAATAAAATGGGAAATGTTTGGTATATCATACTACACAAATTTACATTTTGGGAGAAATAAAGTAAGATTTTTAAATTTGTCGTTTTAAGCATTTCATACTACTTGTGAAAGGTAAATATTTAGAGTCCGTTTGAGTTGACTTTTGATTTTTGACTTATTATTATTTTAGCTTAAAATCAAATGCTTCTATGTACTTTTTTGATTTACTCAAACACTCCAAAATTGTTTTAAATTTTTTTTGCCTTGAAAACACTTAAAATAAGTCAGTCAAAACAATCTTTTAATCATACGATTTTACTTTTATGATGTAAACACATTTGAAACGTGTTGGCTTAAACATGTCATAACATTTTGAGGTTTTAAAAAGGTGCTCATTAAAAATACGAACTGTATTTTTTAAAAAATTAATGAGAAAATTGTTTCATTCAACTATTTCACGTACATTCCTTATACTAACGTCATTCGATGTTGCATCATTTCATGAAGCAAGTTCAGGTTCACAGTTTTAACAGTCACATTACTAGGATGTCACTTTCATTTAGCTATAATAAGACCTCATTACTTTTGGAGGGCTCTAGTTTATCTAGAATATAATTAGTTATTACATATTGTTAGTAGAGTATTCAGGTAACCTGGGTATTTTCATTATAACATATCTTTAGTAGGTTAGAGGCTTCATAGACGAGTCAGCTGAGTCATAGTTCAATCATTTTACAAACATATTTATTATTCAGATTTTCAATCTAAAGTTCAATTTATTTTATAAAATCAGTACATATTCATCTTTTACTAGCTTTCACATGATTGTTATACCATTTAGTATAGTAGTAAGCCAAATCAAGGGTTATCTTTGGATCAACAATGATTTTGAGTGCCAATCACACCCACTGTGTAGGAACGAGGTATGATAGAAGTATCAAACCTTCAAAGAGAATCAACAAGTGAAAATTTGTCAGATAATTCACATAAAAATAATTTGCAAAGATCTCTACTTTCTGAGGGTGAGAGAGCATGAGATAAAGAGAGGGTGACATTTTGGAAGAAAAGACTGTGAAAGAGGGAATAGAGAGGCAACCTAGTGAAGGAGGCTGAACGTGTCATTGGGTTTCATAATTTTATTAAGGTATAGCTAGGTTATGTATATATTGTAGCTATGTTTGCTTAGATAGGTAAATTTTCTAAATTATTAAAACGATTTTGGACCAAACAACTCATTAATACAATTTTAAACTAACATAGTCCCAACAAATGACCAAACTTGGAAAACAAACACATTAACAAAAAGAAAATATCTCCTGAGACATAACTCAAATAGAGATTTTATAAGTCTCTTCAAGCTCATTGAGGACCTACATTGGATCTAAGAAAGACTGCCAAGATTCAACCGGATCTTGATCTCATGTAAGCTATGTTATTATGCTTAATTTTAGTAAGTTATACATTTAAATTTCTATTGGCCGACTTTATTTAGAGATGCATTGAGTTATGTCAAGGAGTGTGACCATTGTCACTGAAATAGTACTATTTCTAGAAGACATGAGATGAATTTTAATAATATCTAGAGGTTTATATATTTGGTGTATAGGGGATTCATTTCATGGGTCCTTTTATGCCATCCAATGATAGTCAATTCATACTTATTGTGGTGGACTACGTGTCGAAATGGGTTGAGGTAGTGGATCTTATTCAAAGGTGGTAGTCAATTTCATCCAGAAGAACATATTCACTTATTTAAGAACTTCAAGGGCCGTCATTAAAGATGGAGGATCTCACTTTGTTAATAGTTGGGTGCAAAATGTGTTAGCTAAGTATGGGGTACGACATAAGGTGGCGACAACATATCACCCTAGACCAATGTCCAAGTGGAATTGTCATAAATAAGTTAAATAGATCTTGTAGAAGACTATGAATATGCAAAAGGATGACAAATCAATGAAGCAAAATGATGTGTTGTGGTCTTATAATATGTGTACCAAACACATATTGGAACTTCTCCTTATCAGATGGTCTTTGGTAATGTATGTCATCTTCAAGTGGAGCTAGAGCATTACTCCTATTGGGCTGTGAAGAGGTTGAATCTTAGCAGATGGTCTTTTGTAAGGTATGTAATTTTCTAGTGGAGCTAGAGCATTACTCCTATTGGGTTGTGAAGAGGTTGAATCTTGATACAGAACTAGTAGAAAAGAAATGGATAGCAGAGTTGCATGAACTTGAGGAGCTTAGACTCCATGCTGATGAGCATGTAGAGCTTTATAAGAAAAAATATGTTGGCACGACAAACATATTGTCTCTCACTTGTTTGAGTTGGGTCAGTAGGCATTATTTTTTTATTCAAGGTTGAAGTTGTTTCCTGGAAAACTAAGGTCCAAATGGTGCAGACCAATCTAAGTGATGAAAAGGAATTCACACTTGGCAGTTGAATTCTGAAACAAGGAGAAGAGTGAAACATTCTTGGTGAATGATCAGCGTGTGAAGCACTACCTTGGGAATGATGAAGATTGTGATAAATAATTACTCAAACTTGGTGATGAATGACATGTGATCTAGGTCGAGCCGTGACGTTAAACCAGACGTTGCACAGTAGGAAACTCATGATTTAATTATAATAGTGTCACCAGGTATACCCTAGATGTAACATGGAGTATAGGACCCCGAAAGACCCCATACAAGCCACTTATCATTCATAACATAAGAAATAGAACAAAAGAAGTAAAACACCATTTCATGTCCAATAGTTTATAGAAGAAAAACAGAAGTCTAAATCACTTGTCTCAATAGCCATCTAATACAATCAAATGAAATTGGGACTAGCCCATACATCATGTCCAAAACTGAAATACAATAAAGAAATTGAAACAATGAAAGTTCGTCCTCGAATCATGAGGACTAACCAAAGCTCGAAAACCTCGTAATCAACCACTAGCCACAAACCTGAGAAACTTGACTGTCGAACCCTACATTTGGGGAAAATGTAGGCAAGAGTATGCGTTAGTACAAAACAATGTACCAAGTATGATAGGTACGCATAAAACATTTAAATCATGCTAAAAAAGGACATTTCATGACATGCAATTGACCAAGCTAAAATATGATATAAGAAAAGAGTTAGAAAACATAAATCATAAAAACATGGTCAACGCAAGCTAACATCACTTAAAGCCTTTGAACACATATGAGATACTTTTTGAAGTACCCTTAGTTCATTATTATTATGGGAAGTAGGTTTAACCGACATAGAGACCATGTGAGATGTGAGCTATAACATGATCCTGATGTCTCCCATTATTATTGAGGGTGCTACTTGAGAGGCTGAGGCCAATATGATGTATCAATATCCTCATCTTTTTCCTTCTACTCTTATTCTAGCTTGAGGTAATGAGTTCCTCATGGTTTGCTCTTTGTTTGCAGTCATGTGTGTTTTAGATATTTCCATGATTTCCTTATGATGTCCATGTTCATGAAAAGCTTTTGTTTTGAAAGAAAATGAGTTTACATGATTGATTTTCCTCATGTTGTTGTGCATTGAGTATGAGTTGCCTATAGACTTCATGAGATGAATTGTTGAACTTGCTTTAGCTATGCTTTATTAGAATGAATTGAATATAGGCTCCATGAGATTGAGTTGATCATTCTTTTTTCTTGAAGATTGTAGTTCCTCCTTGAACATGAGAAATGTGAAATTTCATGCATATTGGGTTGCTAGGTCTAGTCCTACTTTCCTTATGGTGCATTGAGTATGCTTAGCTTGGAGTTGATGTTTCCTACTTGATTTGTGCATTGCATGCATGATGGGTTGTTAGAATTCATTTCACCCCTCTTATGATGATTTGATATCGTCCTAGCTTGGAGTTGATAGTTCCTCCTTGGTTAGATGCATTTTGATGAAGTTGCATTATAGGTTGGGTTGTTACTTCCTCTCCTAATCTTTTAGAACCAATTTGAATCTCATTCGACGATGAATGATCCCAAGGGGGAGATAATGTAACACCCCAAATTCGAAAGAGGGCAACATAAAAAAGTTTCAGAAGCTACAGGTGCCAGTCACGGAGGCCAACCACGACCCATGGGTAGAACCACGAACCACAGGTGTAGTTCGTGGACTGGGCATCCAAGGCTGTTCGGAGGTCCAGGAACCACGGCTTGACCAACGAACAGTCGGTCAGACCATGGTCCATGGTCCAAGGTCTGGGACCATGACCCCAAAATTGGGATTTTGGTGACCAACGACGGACTACCAGGATGGACCGTCGGTTAGACCACGGTCCATCGACTAGTGGCCGTAGGTCATGGGTCGGTAATTATTTTTAGGGGCAATTGGGTCTTTTCCTAATTAATTAGTTCCTATACTATGTCGTTTTACCTACGTCTAAGACCCCTATATAAAGGATTTAAACCCCAAAACTCACCCATTCAAGTCATTATTTCCAAAACCCAAAAGAAATCCCATAGTTCTTCTCTCAAATATTTCTCTCTCTAGAACTTGAAGAAGAAGAAAGAGTTGGAGCTAGGATCAAGCTCAAGTCTCCATTCCTTAAGCATTTGTGGGATTTGTTAGTAAGGTATGATTGCTTTTCATCCTTGGAATCCTTTCTTCCATGGTTCCCTTTAAGATTCCCTAATTGTCGAGATGAATTTCCCTAATTTAAGTTAGGGTTTTCTTCTAAAGTTGTACGTATTGATGAATGTTGATCCAATTAAGTGGATTATGATTTTTTATGATTGAATTGATAGGATTACATGTTTTTAGGATGAATTTACATGTACCCATGCTTAACCCATGTTTCTAGGATGAAATTGATATAATTGGGTTTGAAGCCATGAAAGGAGAATTTGTGGGTTTAGATGTATCCTTGTAGGATTGATGAATTATGATTAGAATTGCTTGAGATTGAATCTTATGAGATGATTATAATAATTAATTGCTTTAGAGTGAGCATATATGATGAATTATGGAATATAGGGCTT
This sequence comes from Solanum tuberosum, assembly GCF_000226075.1. Lineage (NCBI taxonomy): Eukaryota > Viridiplantae > Streptophyta > Magnoliopsida > Solanales > Solanaceae > Solanum > Solanum tuberosum. The sequence goes on along the minus strand of NW_006239377.1, from coordinate 256,109 downwards.
TAAGAGTAAAGCTTATGTTATGAATTGATCTAATTGTTATGGAAGAGATAGTTCCCACATAATTTGCTTATGTTATGAATGTGAAAGACTTTATCACATTGAATGATTCTAGGTTGAAAGGATTGCTCACCTAAACTGAACCTAAACTACAGACAAATTGGTAAGGCAAGAGGTGATCACCCATGACCTCTAGATGAGAAAGGATATGAGGCGATTCCCCATATTCTTTAGAGAAGAGTAAGAGGCAACTACCCTTATGTTACGACCCTAAAAACGAACTAGTGAAACTAGAGCCTCACATGTGAATTTGGAATTGAGAACTTGATGAAATGATGAGAAACGACGGTGACGTCCGGAAACTAGTCGTTCGAACTAGTGAGTTGTAAGGGTCTTGTCGTTGAAGTTTGGAGTGTTGTTAAAGGACTTAAGGGGTTGATTAGCTAGTTGATTAATCACATTTATAAGCTAGCAAGACCTTAAGCTAGGTCATGAAATCATTTAGAACCGAGACCCTCAAAACAGTCCCCTAAAAACAGTTTTTAGTTTTAAGTTAGGAGTGAGGGTCAACTTTAAATGGTCATATCTTTTAGCTCAAAACAAATTAGGTGGGCCATTACCTATCCAATTAAAGGTCTCTGAGTCCTCTTTCCAACGCCACCGAGTTTGCCCAATTCTGACCTTGGAGTAAAAAGTTATGCCTGAAATAGTGAAGCAATGTCCAAAGGACGAGTTTAGACGGGAATGGGGACAATTTTTAAGTCAAGACTTTATGGGTCCTTAGTCCTTTTCCAAAATTGACCCTATGCTATTCTTTTCCTTTCCTAGAAACTATAAGACATTTTTATGACCCTATTCCTTTCATTTAAGTCACTC
>NW_006239377.1:236334-252673 GCF_000226075.1 Solanum tuberosum | reverse complement strand
TCTAAAGTATTAGATGGTTTTGAGACATCATGTATAAAGTCTAGAAAGTCATCCGCTTGCTATTTTTTTTTATGCAATGTTTTCTTGGTAAAGAAAGTTTTAAATTCCTTATGGTTTTAGTGTCTATGCGATGAATGAATGCTAAGAGGCTTGTATTAGACCTCTTCGAGGTCGAGTACGCCGGTTACGACTAGGGGGTGCTCCCGGGTCGTGACACCTTATTCCCTAATGTTGGACATGGATGCAAATACCCATGATCCCCTATGATTAAAGACGTGGAAGCAAATACTCCTATCTTATGTAGAATGATGTGGAGGTGAATACCCATGTCATATGATGTTGGGCATGGAGGTGAATACCTATGATCCTATAAGATGGACATGGAGGCGAGTACCCATGACCATATAAACAAGGCAAGAGGCGACTACTCATTATCCTTTATAGGAAGGTAAAGAGGTGATTCCCTATGTCTACAAAAGATAAGCTAAAGATGAAAATGATAGGTGATAATCTTTGATGATTGCTAAGGTTTCCTACTATCATAAGTAAGACTTGTGGAGGATAACCCATGTCTCGACTAAGTATGCTTTGATGTTACTTTATGAAGTATTCCTTTTATGTTACGATGATCTACTTTATGCATTGATTATGCTCATGTCTTATAATATCTACTTCTTATGCTTATGTTGATGTTTATGCAAGCTATCATATTTAGTACATTCTTGTACTAACACATACTCTTACCTATATTTCTTATCCAAATGTAGGGTCCGATGATCTCGACTCTCATCCCCCTAGCTAGGATCTTAGTAGGAAGCAAGCTTGAAGATTGGTGAGTCCTCGTAGCATTCAAGGATTTGGCCACCATTTCCTTATGTCTTTTCATTTTATGTTTTGAACATCATTGTATGGACTGTGCCCCAATGACTCTTTGTATTAGATTGTTTTGAGACGATTGTATGAGACTTCCGCTTTGTTTTATAAAACTTTGATTATGTTGAAAAGGGTTTTAAATTTTACCATTTTACTATTATCTTGACTATGAAAGCTAAGTGACTTATATGAGGCCTCTCGGGGTCTTGTATGCTATGTTACATCTAGGGTGTACCCCTGGGTCGTGAAATTTTTTGCAAAGAGTTGTTGGTCCTTGAGAATTTGCAACACAATCCTCAAATGATTGATGTCATCACCCCTCACTTCTCGAGTAAATCAATATATCGTCAATGAACACAATCACGAACAAGTCAATGTATTGGCTAAACACTCGATTCATCAAATCCATAAACGCCGCTGGAGCATTAGTCAAACCAAACAACATCACCAAAAACTCATAATGACCATACCAAGTTCGAAAAGCCATTTTCGGAATATCATCATCTTTCACCCTCAATTGGTGATAACCCAATCGAAGGCCAATACATATACGAAGTGAACCATCTTTCTTTCTAACAAACAAAACTGGAGCACTCCATGGAGAGATACTTGGTCGGATGCAACCCTTATCATACAAATCCTTCAATTGCTCTTTCAACTCCTTAAGTTTTCCCGGAGCCATTCGTTAAGGAGGATTATAAATAGGTTGCGTACCTGCGAAAAGGTCAATACTGAAGAACATTCCCCTTTCGGGAGGGATACTGGGTAAATCATCTAGGAACACTTCTGAAAACTCAATAACAATGGGAACCAACTCAAGAGTTGGGGTTTCAGAATCTACATCCCTCACCCTAACTAGATGGTAAATGCAACCCTTAGAAATCATCTTTCTAGATTTAAGACAAGAAACAAACTGACCCTTAGGCATAGAATTTCCCCCCTTCTACTCTAGGATAGGTTCATTTGGGAACTGAAACTTGACTACACGAGTTCTACAATCAATAGAAGCATACCATGAGTGCAACTAATCTATACCAAGGATAGCATAAAAATCTAGCATATCGAGCTCTACCAAGGCAACAATAGTAACTCGATGGGATAAGGAAACGGGATACCTTCTATAGACATTCTTAGCCACAACAGAATCACCAACAAGAGTAGAGCAAAAAAAAAAAGATATAACAACACATATGGAAGAACATCAATCCCCATATCCACATATGGCGTCACAAAGACAGGGTAGCACCGAGATCAAGTAAAGCATAAACATCAAGTTGGAAGACTTTCAACATACCGGTAACCATATCGAGAGAACCCTCTCGTTCACCACGAGTCTGAGTGCATGAAATCCGTTTTGCTTAGAAACATTGGAGCCCGAACCACTAGGAGGAACTTGCTTGCCCTCTCTTCCTTTAGCTGAAAGCATTGGCAAATCCCTCATCTGATGACTATTTTTACCACAACTAAAGCAACCATATGTGCCGACTAGGCACTTACCCTCATACTTCTTTCCGCACCTAGCACAAGTAGACATAGGAAATGAAGATCCACTACCATTCCCTTCTTGAGGCTTAGGGTTAGACACCCTATCCTTATTGAACTTAGGAGGAGCATTGGAGGAACCTTGAACTATAAACCTTTGTCAAAACCTACGACGACTATGTCCATCAGACCTTGCATGAGAGAAATTTCAATCACTGGTTTTAGCCCTCTTTGTCTCCCTAGACTTTTCCTTAAGTTTCAGCTCTTCGATCTGTTATGCATGAACCATGAGACAAGAGATGTCCATGTAATTAAGTAGCATGGCGGTACGACACTCTTTAACCACCATTTCGGACACACTTGAAACGAATTTACTCATCCTTGCACTAGAATCGACAACCATTGTTGGAGCATATTTAGATAGTTGTGTGAACTTCAAAGTATATTCCCGCACACTCATACTTCCTTGACGTAGATTGATGAACTCAAGCACCATTGCTTCACTCATTTCAAGGGAAAAGAACCTATCAAGAAAAGAAGCCTTAAACTTCTCCCAATCAAGAGGACCCACATCTTTCGGTCTCCTTTTTTCCATTGGTTGAGCCAAATTTGAGCAACACCCTCAAGTTGATAAGCGGCCAAACTCCGCCTTTTCCACCGTCGTCACTCCCATGATCATCAACACCTTGTAAACCTCATAAATGAATTCTTGAGGATCTTCCTCAACCTTAGAACCATGAAACTCCAAAGGATTCATCCTAGTGAAGTCCCTCACTCTAGATGCCGTCGTACCCACATTTAGATTCACATAAACTGCAACCTCCCTATTGGCTTGGGCCGTCATAACTTGAGACAATACTTCAAAAGAAGCCCTAAACTCCGCATTAGTCTCTTTCTCAGCCAAAGGATCAACCGAAACTTGAGGAGCTAGGGGAGGATCTTCTTGTTCCATATTCTCCCTCACATTCCTTCCAGTATAAGCTCTTCGAGTAGCCATATCGTCTAGAGCATCAAATAAGGATTATGAGAGAGACCTTATAGAGTTAAACTCTATCGCACAACTTTAGTGTTATAAAAGAAGTGGAGTCTCCTAAGCATCTTGTAGCCTCTCAATCATAAATGTGGCGCACTTCACACACATGAACAAGACTCTACTCAACGTGGCTTATGAGAAATCCTAGGACCATTCTAAACCTTGTGCTCTGATACCAAGTTTGTCACGATCCAAGGGTACACCCTAGATGTAACATGGCCTATAGGACCCCGAAAGACCTTATATAAGCTACTTAAAATTCATAACATAAGAAATAGAACAAAAGATGTAAAACAACATTTCATGTCCAATAATTTATAGAAGAAAAGCAGAAGTCTAAATCACTTGTCTCAATAACCATCTAATACAATTGAATGAAATTGGGACTAGCCCATACATAATGTCCAAAATTGAAATACAAGAAATAAACTAAAACAATGAAAGTCCATCCTCGAAGCATGAGGACTCACTAAAGCTCGAAAACCTTGTAATCAACCACTAGCCACAAAATTGAGAAACTTGATTGTCGGACCTTACATTTGGGGAAAATATAGGCAAGAGTATGTGTTAGTACAAACAATGTACCAAGTATGATAGTTATGCATAATACATTTAAATCATGCTAAAAGAGGACATTTCATGACATGCAATTAACCAAGCTAAAACATGATGTTAGAAAAGGGTTAGAAAACATAAATCATAGAAATATGGTCAACGCAACCTAACATCACTTAAAGCCTTTGAACACATATGAGATACTTTCTGAAGTAACCTTAGTTCATTATTATTGTGGGAAGTATCCTTAATCGACATAGAGACCATGTGAGCTATAATATGGTCCCTCGGTGTCTCCCACACCGAAAAGGGTTATCCAACTTACCAAGGTAAGGACCATGAACTTCTAGCTTAAGTGGATCCACGAGCTAATGTCTATATAGGCAATCATCCTATGGGGGCACATAGGTAAGGGATAAGGAGATTGCTTCTAGAAATCCAGCCTCTACTAATGGTAGAGCCTCCATCTTAATATCCTCTCGGTGCTAAGCATAAATTCCACGGAATAGTCATTTCTTACTTGTTCTTATTATCCATGGAAGGGAACATCATCTTGCCAATCCAAGATTAGTCATTATTGATGGAAAGGTATAATTAAATAACCAATCCAAGCTAAGGCATTATGATAGCTCTTAATCTTTGATTCAATTAGGTGAGAAGACCTTTAAACCTTAGAATCCTTACTATGTGAGAAAACCTTTCACATCTTGCTTTCATGTGTATATGAGAAAAACCCTTTCAACAACACAACAACAACATCATCATTGATACTTTACTCTCAAAGCATCCTTAAAACATTTGCGTAGATTTCATAAGAACATGCATAATTCCATAATTTACCTTTCAAGGTTCACAACCCACTTTCAATCATCAACATTTAATAAACATGGGTTAGATATAGATTTCATCATAAATTCATGTGGCTCTATCAATACATGCTTAATTTCATAAAACTCTTCCTTCATAATCAAAATCCCACATCATATGCTCATAACTTTAAAACATGGGGATTACATGGGTTCATATGGGAAATCATCATAAAATTATAGTATTTCATCAATTCATACACCAGAGAACATAATTCAATCACGTAAATCAATAATCAAGAGAACCCATGACAATTGAAGAAAACCAAACTCAATTGGGGATTTCTAACTTTGAAAATAGGTGAATTTGGGAACTCCATGAATGGAAGGAATCCATGGATGAAAACTATTATACCTTAAATCCAATTGTGTATCTTCAATTGAAGAATTTATACTTGACTCGAAACCCTAGGTTGATTCCTTCTTCTTCAAACTTTCTAGAGAGAGAAATATTTGAGAGTTCTTCTTTTTTGGTGAGTTTAAGAGAATGAACAAACTTAGGGTTTGGAAACACTTATATAGGGGTCTTAGTGAAGGATAAAATGACGTAGTTTAAGGATAAAATAATTAGGAAAAGACCCAACTGCCTCTAAACTTAACTGCCAGACCATCATTCACGACCATGACCAACGGATCATGGACAGGACGGCGGTCTGTCCTGCACGACCATAATTTGTATCAGAGACATGGTTTTGGGGGGTCTGGACCACGAGCCCTCGACCACGGATCGCGGTTCCACTAACGGTCTGTTGGTTCAGGCCATAGGTCCAACCCTTTGAACCCATTTTTGGGGTGCCATGCACAGACCACACCTACAGTCCATGGTCCCATCCACAAGCCATGGGTGGCCTCCGTTGGTTTGCTTCTACAGCTTCTGAAAAAACTATCGTACCCTCATTTGGATCTGGGGTGTTACAAGTAGTTAGGATTTACAAAACAAAAAAATAGTAAGAAAAAAGATAAATCGTGCCACGAACAAAACAAAGACAACGGATGAGAGGCAACCTGTCATGCCTCAAACTAGGCGAGGCACAACTAGCACCCAATATTGTATTTGACCGAGCTAGCCACTGAAACATAAGGAAATAGAACAATGAGGGCGATAAGACCTTCATAATAAATTGCTGAAAAAATAACTGGATCGGTGATGTCACAACAACAACAATAATAATGAATTGACCGATAAGGAAAACTTAAATAATAATGAACTAGCAAGCCGACAGGCTGAAACTAAAATCATATATACAATAAGCGTCCAAGGTTGTGAATGAAAGATGAAGAAACCCAACAATGTAGGTCCATAAGTCCCTCCCAATACTACAATTCATCTGGTTAGGAAAAGTCCCTACCAATGCCAACAACTATATACAAAACACAAGTATGCAAAACCTACAAACAACCAGCAACTCCAGGAAGAATATAGCTTACCAATCCTCTGCTAAGACAACACCCATATTCCAAAGGTTGATTAAGACCTCTATTTGAACCTACAACACGACATACAACATCCCCAGTCAATGGGATGCTAGTACTAATAAAAATGTACTAGTATGTAAGACAAAAAATAAAATGATAAATAGTTGTGATAAAAAGGGTAATAGAGACACCACCTTAAACTGAAACTCTGACAACATCAATGGTCGACATCTGTCCCTATAATAATCAAATATGCATGGGATACTTGTGTTATCATATATTGTGAATACAAAATACATATATAGATGTAAATGCATGACATACCTAACAAAATGCTAGTAATGGTGGTCTTTTCCGATAGCTAACAAATATCATATTTATAAAGCTATTGCCATCTGTACCATATACATAGCCTTTTGGGAAAATAGTCCCCCTTCGCTCCGATTATAGCTCAGATTTAATGCACATGACATGCAATGCTATGTGCTAAATGCATAGTAGGACATAAGAAGAACTTAGTCAATTTTGGCTCGTTGATACTCTTATTCTCATGATCTCGTAGTGACTTTCGTACAACATATAAATACCTCATAAAACCTCATATGCTTTTAGGATAAACCAGAATACTTAACTTGACTTTAGAATGGATTCATAAACTTGAGGATGTTCATAAAGAGGTTAAGGCGCATAAAGATTATCATCGTGACTTCATTTTTTCATATGACTAGTGGAACACCCAAGTGATATGTATGATGTGTCTTGTGTTGATATTACTTATGAGATGGTGGAAGTGTTGGTGAAATTACTTGTATTGAGGAATCTTTGGCAGTTGTGTTGCTGAACTACAATGGGGAAGAAATTTTTGATTATGATGAGGTAGTGCCTACACTTATGAGGTCATGTTTATTTTTCATCAAACATCAAGAAACTTGACATTGACTTGAAGAATAGGGAAAGTTCTCCAGCCAAGACATTGATTGAAGAAACACCGAAGTTAGATTTGAAAGACTTGCCTTCCCATTTTCGTTATGTGTTCTTGGGAGGCAACAACACCTTACCGGTGATTGCTGCCCCTGATCTATCGAAGGGACATGTTGATGCATTAATTGGGGTGATAGGAAGGCTCATCAAAGCATTGGGGTGGACAATTATGGATATTGTTGGGATTCCACCCGACACACTCTCAAACAGGATTCAATTAGCAAAGGAATGCAAACCTAGCATTGAACATCAATGGATGTTGAACTTGCCCATGAAAGAGGTAGTAATGAAGGAAATAATCAAGTGACTCAATGCAGGGGTGGTTTATCCCATTGTATATAGCAAGTGGGTGAGCCCAATGCAATGTGTGCCAAAGAAAGGGAGGGGGGGGTATGATGGTTGTCCCTAATGAGAAGAATGGACTTGTGTTCTGAGACCATGACTGGGTGACGAGTACACATGGACTACCAAAAGATAAATGCATGGACTGAAAAAGACCTCTTTCAAATGTTATTCACGGATTAAATGCTTGATCAACTTGAAAAGATTAGCTAAGTATCATTGGCTTGGTTAGTCTGTGTCAGAGGTGGTACTACTTTTTTGATGGGTACTCAGGATATAATCAAATTTATATTTCCATGGAGGACCAAGAGAAGACAATATTTATGTGTCCATATGGTACATTAACATTTAAAAGAATTTCGTTTGGGTTATGCAATGCCCCGATGATGAGTATGAGATTTGAACTTATTGGAGTCCTGTTAGTTCAACAAATAGCATCTTCAATGCATTTTTATGCCCATATGTAATGATTTATTGTTGTTTTGTATCTATGAAGTTTTAAGCATAAGCACAAAATGAAATCATGAAAAAGGCTAAAACTATAGAAAAAGGGAAAACACGTTAAGCTGATGCTCGCCAAAAGGTACTCAGAAACTCACTGAGTCTGCCAGACCTCATAGAAGATGATAGATTCCTTGACAAAAAATATCAAGGACGGTCGGCGAGAAGAAGGATCAAATGGTGACTCCCCCAATACTAGCAGTGAGATGACTGTAGCTCGCAAAAATTGATAAATCATTTGGGCTTAATTGAAGGCCAAAAAAGCGAACTAAAGTTGTGATCGATGATTCACTGAATGTGAAGGTAGAGCTCCATCGAGTTCTCCAACTACAGTTTAAATGCCTAAAGCCAGAAAAGGCGAGGAAAATACCAAGTTGGCGACTCACCGATTGTGTCAGCGAGCCCAACTAACCTTTCCAATCAAGTCATTTGATGATATTTTTGATGAGTTTTTGGGAAATATAAATAGTCAAAAAGAAAGAGAAAAATACATATTTGATCATACATTTTGGATCTTAAACTTTCTGAAATTAGAGTACAATAGAACTTTCCTTTTTCTTGAGTGAGCAACAAGCTTGAAACACATCAAATTGGTGGAATTCAGAAATGGGTCTCTAGATTCAAAGTTGTAAATCAACAATATCATGATTGAGAATGTTTTTGGTATTTCTTCTTTTACTTTTAGCATGATTTGCTAAAACCCCTATTCTAGGGGTGTGCAAATGGAGTTGAGTTTGCTTAAATTGGTGGAGTAGTTTGTATTGCTGTGCTTTACTTTAATTTCTATGGATTCAATTTGATTATCATCTGCTAATTTATGATTTTAGATTGCAAACTTAATTCTTCTTTAGATCTTTATATATTTCTTGAGAGAGAGTGTATATGAAGTGGGTAATTGATTTGATGCTAGCATATTAGTTTTGAATTCCTTATTTTCTTAAGAGAGAAATTTAGGGTTTCATATCTGAATGCTTGCTTGCTCGAGAGAGAGAACTATGTCAAGGTAATGGGTTGTTTTGTAAGCTGTACATGAGAATGACCGATATGAATTTTTGTGATAGACATGTTGTGATTGAGAAATGCAATGTGTGTTTGAGATTGACCCATCATTAATCATTTATGAAAGGGCATAGCCTTAGAATAGCCTTAGAATACTTCATTAATCATTTATGAAAGGGCTACCACCATTAGGTCTATCGATTCAAGGTACATTGTTAAACACATCAAAGGGCTACCACCATTAGGTCTATCGATTCAAGGTTCATTAAGTCAAGATAATTTAGTTACACAAGAAGAGGATGCACTAAGCCTACAAATTCAAGGTACAACAATCAAGATCACTTTCAATTATAGAAGAAGAGGATGCCCTAAGCGTACCAATTCTAGATGTATCATTACATTGAAGAAACCTTTGACATTATATCATCATCATTCAGAAGTGTATAATTGATAATAACCTTTCAATAATAACACAATTGCATTGTAGTCATGATCACATTAGTTTCATTGAAATCACAAACCATATACATAAGCATCATGATTATACATCAATCTTCATAATTTTCCTTCATGGCCATGAATCACAATTCACCAAAACACCTATAATACTACAATATAGGCATGAATAATGACATAATTCAAATAAATAAACCTTTACAAGCACAATTGCATAACAATCATCTTACTACAATTCACCCACATCAAAGTCATAAATTAGGGTTATGGAGAAATCATGGATTCTTTCTTAAAACCACCATAAAATAGCAATTCAATCTCACTATATGATAATTAAACCATTTAAAACGTTTTGAGAAAGAATCCATGACCTAGAATGAAAACCCTTAGTTTTGGAGAATTTCCAACTTTGAATTTGAAAGTTTGAGGACTTCATGGATGAAAAGTTAACCATGAATCAAAACTACCATACCTTAATTGAATATCCCTCATGAAATTGAGTGGAAAAGTTGAGTTATTGAGCCCTAGACCTTGACCTCTTCTTCTTCTTCTTCAATGGAGGTTTAGAGAGAGTAATTATTTGGAGAGGAGTTGGTTACTAGTTTGGTTTGGGAGTTATGAAGTGTAAAGGGGTGGTTAATGACTTAAAAGGTCTTAAATATGTGAAATAAAACAATATAAACCGACCCCATTCATTAACTAACTAATTTGGAATTTCCTAAAATATCTAAGCCTTAGCCGAGATTGGACAGAAAAGTGCAGGTGTGACCCAAGCCCATGACCCACGAACCGTGGGTCCACCTATGCCCCATCCTGCAGGTCGTGGGTGAGTGGTCTGCATCTCACCTTTCCAGGCCTTGACCCACGAGCCAGACCCACGTGGCTTGGATGGACCTACCCCCCTAGGTCCCATCCGTAGCTCACATTTTTGGGCAGCTTTGGACAGATTTGGGGAGTTTGGGGGATAGGCTTTAGGGTCCTCCTCAAGGACCCTTGGTTGGTCCTTGGGGGTCATACCTTGATGTTTAACCCCTAAACTCCTCAACCTAAGTTTGGGAAGTCATTTTACACTTCTAAACCCCACATCAAACTCAACAACACACTCATAAAGGTCTACTTTTGTAACGACTCGGAAAATGATAGGTTGAACTAGAGCCTTAACGTTTGGGTTAGTGTGACTTTAGGTTGATGTGTAGGCTGTTTTAGAACCTAAATGGAGCAAGGTGGAAGCCTAGGGTGCTAGCAAGGGCCTAGACTAGCAAGAAAGGGTGGAAGAAACCTTGTTCCTTGAGGGACTGTTTGGCAATGGGGCTGTTTGATCACCCAAGGGGTTGGGCGAGTCGCCCTTGGGATCTTGTGCTCGCCTAGTGGCTACCTCATTTGGCCAAGATGCTGGACCAAAGGGCGAGCTAAGTCCAAGCTCGCTAATTAGCTTGGAGTGTCGCCCATTTCCCCTCTAGTCCGCCAAGTGGACTGCCCAATTTATGAGCTCACTGGAAACTTGGGTGAGCCAAGGGTGCACTTGGCGAGTCGCCTAGTGCTCTTGGCGCGCCTAAGTGTCCAAAGGGTGAGCTTAGACGGGCAAGGGGCAGAATTTGAAGTTGTAACTTTAAGGGTCCTTAGTTCTTTTCCAAAGTTGAGTCCACATTATTCTATTATTTTCCTAGAAACTATAAGACCTTTTTAGACTTGAATTCTTTCATTTAAGTCACTCCAAATAGAGTAAAAAATAAACCCACCTCCTCCCAAATATTTCTCTCACTAGAAATCCTCCATTAGAGAAGAAGAAGAAGGTAGCCATTGAAGCTAGGGTTTGGTGATTCCAAGGTGGTTCTTCATCAAATTTCTTGGGGAATATTAGTAAAGGTATGGTGATCCTTCATGTAGGGTTAGCTTTCACTCTAGAGTCAATTTCAAAGAAGTTTTCAAAGTTTTCAAGTTCATGAGAAACCTAGGGTTTTACTCAATCTCATGGGTTCTTTCTACCAACAATTTCAAACGGTTACTAATGTCATATATTGATTGTATTGGTGTTTAATTGATGATTTATGAGGAAAATACTCTATGAACCCATGATTTCTCTCAATTTCTGAATTTTGCCTTTATGAGGTGGGTTTGTTGATTATGAAAGCTTATGATTGGAATATGCCTAAATTGCTTTGGGTTATTGGATTGTATCATTATCTATGCCTTAATCATGGTAAATTGTTGGTGTGTTGATGATTTGAGATTCATGGCCTTGAAGGCAAGTTATGGCTAAATTACATGTTGAAGTAGAATTGTGCTAGAGATGTCGATCCACTTGGAAGGTGGAGGTGTTTAATTACTATATATGATTATGATGTGAAGGATATTCATATGATTTCAATGATAGAATGATGATCATGTATACAATGTAAAGGTGTTATTGTTGATAGTATATTCTCAATTGACACTCATGAATGATGGTAACAGAATGTGAAGGGCTTCTATGATGAATATAAATCGATAGGCTATGGCATTCCTTTCATATATGATTTATGAATGTGTCTTGACTTGATGAATATGAATTGATAGGCTTATGGCATTCCTTTCATATATGATTTATGAATGTGTCTTGACTTGATGAATATGAATTGATAGGCTTATTGCACTCCTTTCATATATGATTAATGAATGTTTTTTGACTTGATGGATATGAATCGATAGGCTTAAGGCATTCCTTTCATAAATGATCTGATGTAATGAAGACTGTAGAATCGATAGGCTTATGGCATTCCTTTCATGAGTATAAGAATGTAATGAGGGACCATGAATCGATAGGCTTATGGAATTCCTTTCATGAGTATAAGAATGTAATGAGGGACCATGAATCGATAGGCTTATGGAATTCCTTTCATGAGTATAAGAATGTAATGAGGGACCATGAATCGATAGGCTTATGGCATTCTTTTCATAAGGACTCTAGAGCTATCCTTGAATGTACCATGGATCGATAGGCTTATAGCATTCCTTCCTTGGGTAATGATGTATCATGGGTCGATAGGCTTATGGAATTCCTCCCTAGTACACTAATGTATTGTGAATGAAATGATCCATGGGAATGTAGGCTAAGCACCGAGTGGATATGGTTAGATGGAAACTTTTCCAATGTTAGGTTAGAGTTCTAAGGAACATCTTCATATTCCAAAACTACGTGCCCACATAGGGTATTAGCCAGTGGATTCCATCCGAGCTAATGTTATCGTTCTACCTTAGGCAAGTGGAACACCTCTTTATGGTGTGGGGCTATATGACATTGGATTCCATGTCTAGCTTGCATGGTCTATGCCAGTTAAACGATTATTCCCATCATGTGAGATGTGCATTCTAGTTACTTGATAGGTACTACAAAGTGTAGGTAGTAGTATGGGATGCTATCTATACAATGAACGAGTAGGATTTGAAGGGGCTATAGTGAGTTCTCTAAGTCTTAATGACAAAATGTATGAAAGTCCTCTAAATGCATGAATGTGTCCTAAATGTTTCTACTGAAGAATGTTGTCTTAGATGCATAAATGAAGAGATTCATCCTATACTTGGATTGTACTATGAATTATTTCCTTGTCATGACTTATCGCATATTAATGTGCCTTGTGTATGGTGACTTCAAAGGAGTACTTAGTGTTATGTATGGATATGGTGTAAAAGTGAACAGGAAGGAATGGTAAGTTCACCTTTGGTGACCTTAATGTGGTGCCTTGGTGTGGATGGTGGTATGGGACGGCATCCATGCATTGCACAAGGTATAGCATGAGGGTTACTTAAGGTGAAGGTCTTAGGTGAAGGTAATGGTTTACATGATGATATTGTCTAAATGTGGAGTTATGACTTGTATGATGGTTATACTTGTATTGTATGTCTCTCATGCTATTGTTCATGGATTCTAAAAAGTGGCATAATGCATGGTTCCAACCAAAATGTCCTTTTAAAGCATGTTTTTGCATGGTCATCATACTTCTTACATTTTTGTGTGCTAACCCATATTTCTCTTATTTTTACTACAAGTGTAGGTTCCGGCAAGTGATTGCTTTTAGCTAGATTGAAGTGCTTGGATTGCTATTTTCTCCAAGGAGTGGTATGTCCTCATAGATCGAGGACAAGTGTCTTCTTGAAGTTTCTTTCCTTTTTCATGTAATAGACATTTAGTAGTTTTACGATTGTAAAGGGCCGTGTTCCTACTTATGTCTTGAGATTGTGTCTAAGATGGCCATGTGAGACTTAGACTTCCGTGTCTTTTGAAAGATTGTTAAATGAATGTTTTGAATCATATGGTTTTAATGAAAAGTTTTAATTCCGTACTATTTCTATTACCTATGCGATGAATGAATGCTATGAGGCTTGTATAAGACCCCTTCGGGGTCGAGTACGCCGTGTTACGACTAGGGGGTGCTCTCGGGATCGTGACAAGTTTCACCTACTAGTTTTTCGGGTGTTACATTATCTCCCCCTTGGGAACATTCGTCCTCGAATGACACTTTAAACACCTTACGGAATTAAAGACTTAAGACTAGCAGCCCATCATGCATGAAACATCATAACAATACACAAAACAAGGAGGAAACATAAACTCCATCTCAAACATACTCAATGCAACACAAGGAAGTAGGAATTACATCTACAAACCCATTATGCATGAAAACTTCAACATTTCTTATATCATTGGAGTAATTACCTTCTCCAACTCAAAGCATGCTCATCATAACATAATGAAACAATTTACGCAATTACTCTCAAAAGCACATTTAAGCACGTTCAACAATTCACCTCATGAAGCATATAGACAACTCATACTAAATGCACATCACCATGAGGAATAAAAATCATGAAAACTCATTTTCTCATTAAACATGAATTCATCAAGAACATGCATAACACAAGGAGACCACGGAAACACATAATCACACATGACTCCAAAACATGAAACAAGACACAAGGAACTCTTTGTCTTAAGCTTGAATAGGATTAGAAGGAAGAGATAAGGATATCGGAACTCTCAACAAACTTACTATCCAAACATACCATCTCCCCCTTGGGAGTAAACCCATACTAAGGCTAACATGAAAATAACATAGGGACCTTAATAAAACATTCACAACCATAAGGAACTATCAACATACCGGTGCCTTCATCCGGAAAGGCTCCTTTGTCCTCTCTAGACCATAGTGCATAAAAATGACCATACTTTGGAGCATTAGGATCCGGGCCACTAAGAGAAGCTTTTTTGGCCTCCCTTCCTTTGGCCGTGAGTGTAGGGAAATCTTTCACTTGATGATCACTCTTAACACAACCATAACACCCATTTGTACCGTCTAGGCACTTCCCATGATGCTTCTTTCAACAATTTGTGCAATAGGTTTAGGAGATGAAGGTCCACTACCTTTCTATTGGTTAACCCTAGGAGTGCTTGAAAAATCTTGGTTAGAAGCTCTCTTTTTGAACCTTGGTCGACCTTGCTCATCGGACCTAGCTCTCTTCATCTCCCTATTCTTTCTCTTAAGTTTGGACTCCTCAATTTGTTGAGCAAACACCATAAGCCTAGAGATATTCATGTCATCATGAAACATTGCCGTACGACATTCTTCCTCAACTAGGTTGGACACACCCGTCACATATCTACTAATCTCATCCCTCGGATTCAACACCAAATAAGGAGCATACTTACACAATAGAGTAAATTTCAAAGAATACTCTTGAACATTCATGCTACCTTGCCTAAGATTGATAAATTCCTCCACCTTAGCTTCCTTCTTCTCACGGGGAATGTCACGACCCGAGGATACACCCCGGAGGCAACACGGCGTACTCAACCCCAAATGGGTCTCATACAAGCCTCATAGCATTCTTGAACATAGGAAAATAGAGAAGAATTAAAAACTTTCATTTACAATCGAAGACATTTTCATTAAAAAGAAAGCGGAAGATTTTCTAGACTTTGTCTCAAACCATCTAATACTTTGAATACAACATTGGGACTTAGCCCATAAAAAAGCTTTAACATAAACTAAAAGACATAAAATGAACATAATGGGTTTTGTCCTCGAAACAATGAGGACTCACCAAGTCATCATCTTCAAGCACCTTATAAACCTATTCTTCAAGCATTGTTCACAAATATCTACAAACCCAACACTTTGGTAAAAATGGAAAAGTGTGGGGTTAGCACAATTAAGTACTAAGTATGGAATCCATGCAAAAACATGCTTAAAATGGACATTTATTTGAAAGTCAAGCTTTTATGCCATTTGGTAAAGTCTCACGAACACAAGTATAAGAGGCATAATATTCAAACATAACCAACATGCAAGTCATTTATCAACATCAGAGACATAGTCGACATATAAACCATTACCTTCACTTAAAGTCTCCACCTCAAGTAACCTTTATGCTATACCTTGTGCAATGTACGGATAGTGTCCCATACCACCATCAACACGTCACCAAAAGTGAACTTACCATCCAACCTTTCCATCTTCAACAATACTCACACCAAGAGATAAACATTACAATAGTCATATCATCACATAAGGACCATCACCTAAGACAACTCTAAGTCATACTCGTGCAATGTGCAAGTAGCATCCCATACTACTAATCACACTAAGCACTCCTATGAAGTCACCATAAGCAAGGTTCAAATACAACAGGTCATGAAAAGGAAGTCACTCATAACAATCCAAGTATAGCATGCAACATTTACATTAAGCATATAACAGTCAACATTCTTCATTAACTTTGTTTAGAGGACTTTCAAACATTTAGAGGACTTTCATACAATAGTCATTAAGACTTAGAGAACTCACTATAGCCCCTTCAA
>NW_006239377.1:233080-235230 GCF_000226075.1 Solanum tuberosum | reverse complement strand
CTTTATGCTATACCTTGTGCAATGTACGGATAGTGTCCCATACCACCATCAACACGTCACCAAAAGTGAACTTACCATCCAACCTTTCCATCTTCAACAATACTCACACCAAGAGATAAACATTACAATAGTCATATCATCACATAAGGACCATCACCTAAGACAACTCTAAGTCATACTCGTGCAATGTGCAAGTAGCATCCCATACTACTAATCACACTAAGCACTCCTATGAAGTCACCATAAGCAAGGTTCAAATACAACAGGTCATGAAAAGGAAGTCACTCATAACAATCCAAGTATAGCATGCAACATTTACATTAAGCATATAACAGTCAACATTCTTCATTAACTTTGTTTAGAGGACTTTCAAACATTTAGAGGACTTTCATACAATAGTCATTAAGACTTAGAGAACTCATTATGACCCTCTCAAAGCCTACCCATGCAATGCATAGATGACATCCCATACTACCACCCACACTTCATAGAAATTATCAAGAAACCACAATGCACATCTCACATGATGCGAATAAGCGTTTAACCGACATAGACCACGTTAGCTTGACATGGAATCCGGTGTCATGAAACCCCACACCGTAAGACGTGGTCTACTTGCCTAAGGAAGACCGGTTCATCTAGCTTATGTGGATTCACTAGCTATGACCTATGAGGGCTCATAGTTATGGGATATGAAAGTTGTTCATTAAAATCCGGCCTAACGTTGGGAGAACCTCCATCTTACCATATCCTCTCGATGCTTAGCCTACATTCCCATAGAGTAGTTTCATTAACATTACATTATCGGAGTTGAGAAGGCCACCAACATTAAGCCTACCGACCTAAAGGACATTACACATGAAAGGGCCACTACCATTATGTCTACCGCTTTAAGGTACATTCAAGGATAGCTCATTGACTTCCCTAGAAAGAGCCACCACCATTAGGTCTACCGTTTCTATGTCCACCATTTCACACAAGAAATGGCCACCACCATTAGGTCTACCGTTTCAAGGTTTAACATTCACACAAGGAAGAGCCACCAACATTAGGTCTACAGATCCAAGGTTTAACATCACATTAGTTCCTAGAGTCCTCATGAAAGGTCGCCAACATTAGGTCTACCAATTCAAGGTTTAGCCTAGAATACTTCATCATTCATTCATTCATTGATTTATGAAAGGCTACCAACATTAGGTCTACCAATTCAAGAAATTAAGACATTAAGTCAAGATGCATTCATTATACAAGAGGAGGATGCCTAAGCCTACCAATTCAAGAAATCACAATCACCTTTACATTTATTTATACAAGAATATGATGCACAAGCCTACCAATTCATGATATACAACATTACATTATAGAACCCTTCTCATTCCTTCATTAACATTCGTGAGTGCTAAGGGAAAATATGCTTTCAATCACAACACATTTACATTCTATACAAGATCATCATTCTATCATTGAAATCACATGCATATCCTTCACATTATTCGTAGTAAGTAAACACCTCCACCTTTCAAGTGGATCAATACAATTAGGCAAGAGTAATAGCACAATTACAACATTCTATATCCATATAAACTTAAACAATTCACATTCCATCATAATCAACCAATTTCCAATCTCAAATCACAACATAGGAATTTGGGGGAAAATATGGGTTCTAGGAAGAATTCACCCTAAATCGTTTTTAAATCCACAATACATTCACAATTCAACGCAATAATGCCTTTAGAAATCATTTTGAATCGAACCCGTGCATAGATTGAAAGGTAGGGTTTTAGGGTAAATTTTGATGATTTGAAATCACTTTTAAGTTGGTTCCATGAAAGATAATAAGTCAATGATGAAGACCACCATACCTTTTAGAGAAGAAATCTATGAAATCCCCTTTAAAACCTTGACGTCTTTGTAACACCCCAGAAATTTTATGACTTAAGTTAGAGCCTCACCTTATGAATAATGACTTAAAAATAGTTAAAATGATGTTTATAAACGTAAACTAATGTAATTGACTTGGTTTGGAAGAGTAAAAGTCTAAACGTCAAGAAACGACCACGACGTCCGGAAACTAGAGAAGAATGTGTTCTAGTGTGTCCTTAGGTTTTGGGCAGGTTTGGGAGTGTCGTATGATGGTATAATCTGGT
>NW_006239377.1:222134-228191 GCF_000226075.1 Solanum tuberosum | reverse complement strand
TGTATGAATCCTCCAAATGTCAGTGGATGGGGTAGGTGTAACGTCAACATCACTCGTTGCCAAAAATGGCACACCAGCTCGGTGACACAAATAACTGATTAGAACAAGGAAAAGGAAAGGAGGTGTGACTCAACTTGGCTCTCATGGACATCTCCTGCGCGATAATAGACCTTAATTTTAGCCTATCTCGATCAATAATGCACTCAAGAAGTGCAGCTTTCGTATGCCGGATGATACATTCATTTTGAGACGGCATAAGGGTGCTGCTAATGAAACCTAACCAATACGGAGTAGCCACATTTAGAGCCTTCTTCTCAATCGAGATTCCAGCCTCTATCCATTGGGGTTTAACATCACAAAGTAGTGGGGCCAATCACCCCTTCAAGTCATCCAACTACTTGCTCTTGAATTGATTAGTCAAAAAGTAGATTATCCGGACTTTGCAAGGAAGAAAACCATTGATGTTTGTCTCAGTGCATTTGAATCTTACCACACATCTTAACAAATTCTAATGGTGCCACTGACCCATCTTTCTTCTTCCTTTTAAGGAGAACTTGACCATAGCTTTCATACAATTCTCTGACTCAAGCAGGACATTACAGATTCCAGGGCTTCGTGAACTGCTCAAATTTATAAAACTGTACTATTTCAAACACTACTGAATATCTATCCACTACCCCATCTCTAGATAATCTCTTCTCCTCCGAAATTGTCTTCATACTAGCAGCCATTAGTCGGTTCAAAGAATGAGGTAGGTCACACCCCAACATCAATGTTCACGAAAAATGGGACACCAGCTCGACAACATAGATCGCTTATTAGAATATGGAAAAGGAAAGGAGGTCTGACTCTGCTTGGCTCTGATGCCCATCACCTGCGTTATAATAGACTCCAATTTTAGCCTCTCCTAATCAATAATGCACCCCAGAAGTGCAGCTTTTGGATGCCGGATGATAGATTCCTTTCGAGACGACATTAAGGTGTTCGTCTCACTGCATTTGAATCTTTTACCACGTACCTCAAAAAACTCTAAGGGTGCCACTGACCCAGCTTTCTTCTACCCTTTGGGAGAAATTGAGCATAGCTTTCATAGAGCTTTCTGACCGAAACAGGAATGCATAGATTTTGAGGCTTTATGAACTGCACAAAATTATGAAACCGAAGTGTCTCACACACTACTAGATATATATCCAATACCCCATATGTATATAATCTCTTATCCTCCAATCGGTTCATAGAACGAGTAGAAAGTGCTAGAGCCGGAGATACTTGTGATACATGCCTTCAATGATGCTAGTGCTAGAGGTGATGGAGGTGTTGGGAGCGTGGAAGTCGTATTTCATCATTAATTGGCTTGGACCGTAACTCTGAGCGCTTCTATTTGAGAAACTCCCCTTATATAGACGGAGTGTGAATAGGGTTTTTTGACCCCGCATCCTCCGCCCTCCCATATTTCGAAGTGATGAGGTGAGTAGAATTGATGCGCATGCTGTCTTATGAGCTGGAATGTATACTCGAGCACTCCATCTGTTTCTTCTTCCCTTTACCCTTTAAATTATAAGGGGAGGTTTAGCTCGAGTAACACGAGGAGGTGTGACCCCCGGTGAAATAACTACCCCATTTTACCCTCTTGCGGGGTGCACTTCCTCTTAGTGGAAGCTTTGGTCTAGCCATATCTGTAGACAAACATAAATGAAATACATGCGGTTGCAAAGGGTTGGCAAAATATCAATTTTCAAAAAGTTGCAGAAAAACTCACCACTTGACTCGGCGAGTCGCCGATATCATTCTTCAAGCAGAAATAGCTTGTTGAAAGTAACAGAACAAAACATAAAAAATTCAGCAAAAATCAGGTAAGGAAAAAGTCATTCCGTGAGTCGCTGAAGTTGATCGGTGAAGCAAAGGTGGCTCACCGAATATCAAAGAATAAATTAACAAAAACATTGCTTCAAGAAGGTAAGGTAAAGGCTATTCAGTGAGTCGTCCAGTCAACTCAGCGAGCACATCCGTATCTGTCACGACCCAAGGCTAGCCCCTAGATGTAACACAGCGTACTTGACCCCGAAGGGGTCTCATAGAATCCTCATAGCATTCTTGAACAAAAGAACATATGAAAATAGAGAAGAATATAAAACTTTCTTTACAATCGAAGACATTTTCATTAAAAAGCATGCAGAAGACTTTCTAGACTTTAATACTATGTCTCAAACCGTCTAATATTTTGATTACAATATTGGGACTTAATCCATACAAAGCTTTAACATAAACTCAAAGCCAAAATGGAGCATAGTGGATTTTGTCCTCGAAACTATGAGGACTCACCAAGTCGCCATCTTCAAGAACCTTAGAAACCTACTCCTCAAGCAGAGAAAACCAATATCTCCAAACCCTACACTTTGGTAAAAATGGAGAAGAATGGGGTTAGCACAAAAAGTACTAAGTATGGAAGCCATGCAAAAAGATGCTTAAAACAGACATTTTCTTTGAAATTCATGATATATGTCATTTTTGTAAAACTTCATGAACATTCATAAAAGAGGCATAATATAAGTCACAACCAACATTCAAGTCATATTTTCACATTAGAACATAATCCACATATGAACCTTTATCCTCACCTTGAGCCTTCACCTCAAGTAACCCTCAAGCTATACCTTGTGCAATGTATGGGTAGCGTCGCATACCATCACCCACACTAAGGTACAACCTTAAGGCCACCAAAAGTGAACTAACCATTCATCCATTGCACCTTTACACAATACAGCATATAAGAGACATAAACATTACACAAGTCATATCATCACATTAAGACCAACATCTAAGACAACTCTAAGTAATATTTGTGAAATGTCCAGGTAGCATCCCATACTACTACTCACACTAAGTACTCCTTTGAAGTCACCATTGACAAGGAACATTTATATACGATAAGTAATGACAAGGAAGTAACTCATAATACAATCAAAGTATAGCATGCATCATTACATTTAAGCATACAAGTCAACATTCTTCATTAGCTTCATTTAGAGCACCTTCATTCATTAGACATTAGATCATCATTATCATTAACTTTATCATAAGAGGAGTTTCATACATTAGCCATTAAGACTTTGAGAAGTCACTATGATCCTCTCAAAGCCTACCCGTGCAATGCATGGATAATATCCCATACTATCACCCACACTTCATAGAACTCATCAAGAAACCCTAATGCACATCTCACATGATGGGAATAGGCATTAAACAACATAGACCATGAGAGCTAAATCATGGAATCCAGTGTCATATGAACCCATACAAAAGAAATGCGTTCTACTTGCCTAAAGTAGAACTAGGTAATATGTTAGCTTTGGTAAGAAGACCACTGGCTAATATATATCCTATGTGTGCACATAGTTATGGGATAGGAATATGTTCATTGTAACTCTAGCCTAACATTATGATAGTTTCACTCTTACCATATCCACTCGGTGCTTAGCCTCCATTACCATAGAGTAGTTCATTCACATTAACATCCTTTAACTTGAGAGGGTTACCAACACTAGGTCTACCGACCCAACATACATTACACAAGAAAGGGCCACCATCACTAGGTCTACCGAATCAAGGTACATTAGGGATAGCTCATTGACTTTCCACGAAGGGTGCCATAAACATTGGGTCTACCGATACAAGGTTATCATTTCACACATGAAAAGGCTACCAACACTAGGTCTACCAATTGAAGGTTCATCACATTAGTTCCTCGACTAATCATAAAGTGCTACCAACAGTAGGTCTACCAGTTCATGTCAATAGCCTAGAATACTTCATCATTCATTCATTCATTGATTTATGAAAGGCTACCAACATTAGGTCTACCAATTCAAGAAATTAAGACATTAAGTCAAGATGCATTCATTATACAAGAGGAGGATGCCTAAGCCTACCAATTCAAGAAATCACAATCACCTTTACATTTATTTATACAAGAATATGATGCACAAGCCTACCAATTCATGATATACAACATTACATTATAGAACCCTTCTCATTCCTTCATTAACATTCGTGAGTGCTAAGGGAAAATATGCTTTCAATCACAACACATTTACATTCTATACAAGATCATCATTCTATCATTGAAATCACATGCATATCCTTCACATTATTCGTAGTAAGTAAACACCTCCACCTTTCAAGTGGATCAATACAATTAGGCAAGAGTAATAGCACAATTACAACATTCTATATCCATATAAACTTAAACAATTCACATTCCATCATAATCAACCAATTTCCAATCTCAAATCACAACATAGGAATTTGGGGGAAAATATGGGTTCTAGGAAGAATTCACCCTAAATCGTTTTTAAATCCACAATACATTCACAATTCAACGCAATAATGCCTTTAGAAATCATTTTGAATCGAACCCGTGCATAGATTGAAAGGTAGGGTTTTAGGGTAAATTTTGATGATTTGAAATCACTTTTAAGTTGGTTCCATGAAAGATAATAAGTCAATGATGAAGACCACCATACCTTTTAGAGAAGAAATCTATGAAATCCCCTTTAAAACCTTGACGTCTTTGTAACACCCCAGAAATTTTATGACTTAAGTTAGAGCCTCACCTTATGAATAATGACTTAAAAATAGTTAAAATGATGTTTATAAACGTAAACTAATGTAATTGACTTGGTTTGGAAGAGTAAAAGTCTAAACGTCAAGAAACGACCACGACGTCCGGAAACTAGAGAAGAATGTGTTCTAGTGTGTCCTTAGGTTTTGGGCAGGTTTGGGAGTGTCGTATGATGGTATAATCTGGTAAAAAGGTTTAAAATAGGTAAATATATGTTCGTATGCTCAAAAAATTCGATTACAACTCCCCGGGACCACACTAAGGGGCCCTGAAGAGGACCCCAACCTTGGCCAAGCAAGCTGCCAAGGCAGCTTGCAAGTTGTGCATAGAGGGAGTGAGGGCGCGTCGCGCACTTGCTCCCCCAAGGAGAAAAATTTCAGTTCACAACGCGGTCGTGTCGCAGACTCTATTGTCTCGAAATTTAATTCCAAATATCTTCAGGGAACAGCTTCGCGTCGCGGACTTGTTCCACGACGAAAATGCAGAAATTCAGAAATCTATTTTTACTTCATTAAAAAGTCATTTTAAGTGAGGGGTATTTAGGTTACTTTAGGGGACGTGTATATAATGATTTTTAAGTCAATTTACCTCACTTTTATCACTAAAACACAAAACCCCAAAGATCTAAACCTAAAGTTCCTCCTTCTCTCTACTCTCTCTCTCTTCTCAAGAACTCCATTGAAGAAGATTGGAGCTTCAAGAAGAAGTCCAACTCTCCAAGGTTTCAACTCAGATTTTCGTGGTTAATTCTTCAATAAGGTATGACTGCTTGTCACTCTTGGGATTCCTTTCCCCAAGAGGCTCCTTTAAGATGAATTTCAAAATCTCCAATTTCTAGGTTTCAATCCAAAAACGTGGGTCTTCTTTCGAAAGTTAAATTGATGTTATAAACTCACTTTGATTGATGTTATATGAACAATTATGGATGAATTTATGTTGTATGGGTGGTTCCTTGAAGAACTCCCCATGAAACCCATGTTTCTCCTTCTTTTCCTAATTCTAACCCTAGTATCTGTTGGATATTGATTGAAGGCCATGAATTGAATGTGATGTTATGTAATTCATATTTGTATGATGATTCTACCCTAGGTTATGTATAATTTCTATGAAATTAGGGTTGAGTCTTTGAATGAAACCTTGAAGGCTATGAAGGGAATATGCAATTGCTTATATTGATGTTGATTATGTTAATACTTCATGAATTACCTTGTATTATATATTTGTTATGAATTAATTGGTAATTGAAGCATGGAAGTATGGATATCCCACTAAGGGAAAGAAGGTATGAAGGTTGGTTCTTCTTTGAACTCAAGTATGAAAGGTAAATTACTTAGATTGTAATGATGCTATACCTAATGTGTTGTTGTGGTGTTGATGACCTAGTTTCCTCATCCTTAACCCTCTACACTTGAATTAGCTATGAAGTATGTATGTAT